>NW_024059833.1:0-30870 GCF_016432855.1 Salvelinus namaycush | reverse complement strand
TCTCCCCCCCAGGTGGTGACCTCCCCCTCTATAATTCCCTCTCTCCTCCCCAGGTGATGACCTCCCCCTCTAATAATTCCCCTCTCCCCCCAGGTGATGACCTCCCCCTCTAATAATTCCCTCTCTCCTCCCCAGGTGATGACCTCCCCCTCTAATAATTCCCTCTCTCCCCCAGGTGGTGAACTCCCCCTCTAATAATTCCCTCTCTCCTCCCCAGGTGATGACCTCCCCCTCTAATAATTCCCTCTCTCCTCCCCAGGTGATGACCTCCCCCTCTAATAATTCCCTCTCTCCCCCCCAGGTGATGACCTCCCCTCTAATAATACCCCTCTCCCCCCCAGGTGGTGACCTCCCCCTCTAATAATTCCCTCTCTCCTCCCAGGTGATGACTCCCCCTCTAATAATTCCCTCTCCCCCCAGGTGGTGACCTCCCCCTCTAATAATTCCCCTCTCCTCCCAGGTGATGACTCCCCCTCTAATAATTCCCTCTCTCCCCCCCAGGTGATGACCTCCCCCTCTAATAATTCCCTCTCTCCCCCCCAGGTGATGACCTCCCCCTCTAATAATTCCCTCTCTCCCCCCCAGGTGATGACCTCCCCCTCTAATAATACCCCTCTCCCCCCCAGGTGGTGACCTCCCCCTCTAATAATTCCCTCTCTCCTCCCCAGGTGATGACCTCCCCCTCTAATAATTCCCCTCTCCCCCCCCAGGTGGTGACCTCTCACTCTAATAATTCCCTCTCCCCCCCAGGTGATGACCTCCCCCTCTAATAATTCCCTCTCTCCTCCCCAGGTGATGACCTCCCCCTCTAATAATTCCCCTCTCCCCCCCCAGGTGGTGACCTCCCACTCTAATAATTTCCTCTCCCCCCCAGGTGATGACCTCCCCCTCTAATAATTCCCTCTCTCCTCCCCCAGGTGGCGCCAGCAGAGGGTTTCTCTGACCTTGCCGTGCAGGTGATGACCTCCCCCTCTAATAATTCCCTCTCTCCACCCCCAGGTGGCGCCAGCAGAGGGTTTCTCTGACCTTGCCATGCAGGTGATGACCTCCCCCTCTAATAATTCCCTCTCCACCCCCAGGTGATGACCTCCCCCTCTAATAATTCCCTCTCTCCTCCCCCAGGTGGCGCCAGCAGAGGGTTTCTCAGACCTTGCCATGCAGGTGATGACCTCCCCCTCTAATAATTCCCTCTTTCCACCCCCAGGTGGCGCCAGCAGAGGGTTTCTCAGACCTTGCCATGCAGGTGATGACCTCCCCCTCTAATAATTCCCTCTCTCCACCCCCAGGTGGCGCCAGCAGAGGGTTTCTCTGACCTTGCCGTGCAGGTGATGACCTCCCCCTCTAATAATTCCCTCTCTCCTCCACCAGGTGGCGCCAGCAGAGGGTTTCTCAGACCTTGCCGTGCAGGTGATGACCTCCCCCTCTAATAATTCCCTCTCTCCACCCCCAGGTGGCGCCAGCAGAGGGTTTCTCAGACCTTGCCGTGCAGGTGATGACCTCCCCCTCTAATAATTCCCTCTCTCCTCCACCAGGTGGCGCCAGCAGAGGGTTTCTCTGACCTTGCCATGCAGGTGATGACCTCCCCCTTTAATAATTCCCTCTCTCCACCCCCAGGTGGCGCCAGCAGAGGGTTTCTCTGACCTTGCCATGCAGGTGATGACCTCCCCCTCTAATAATTCCCTCTCTCCACCCCCAGGTGGCGCCAGCAGAGGGTTTCTCAGACCTTGCCGTGCAGGTGATGACCTCCCCCTCTAATAATTCCCTCTCTCCACCCCCAGGTGGCGCCAGCAGAGGGTTTCTCTGACCTTGCCGTGCAGGTGATGACCTCCCCCTCTAATAATTCCCTCTCTCCACCCCCAGGTGGCGCCAGCAGAGGGTTTCTCTGACCTTGCCATGCAGGTGATGACCTCCCCCTCTAATAATTCCCTCTCGCCACCCCCAGGTGGCGCCAGCAGAGGGTTTCTCTGACCTTGCCATGCAGGTGATGACCTCCCCCTTTAATAATTCCCTCTCTCCACCCCCAGGTGGCGCCAGCAGAGGGTTTCTCTGACCTTGCCATGCAGGTGATGACCTCCCCCTCTAATAATTCCCTCTCTCCACCCCCAGGTGGCGCCAGCAGAGGGTTTCTCAGACCTTGCCATGCAGGTGATGACCTCCCCCTCTAATAATTCCCTCTCTCCACCCCCAGGTGGCGCCAGCAGAGGGTTTCTCTGACCTTGCCGTGCAGGTGATGACCTCCCCCTCTAATAATTCCCTCTCTCCACCCCCAGGTGGCGCCAGCAGAGGGTTTCTCTGACCTTGCCATGCAGGTGATGACCTCCCCCTCTAATAATTCCCTCTCTCCACCCCCAGGTGGCGCCAGCGGAGGGTTTCTCTGACCTTGCCGTGCAGGTGATGACCTCCCCCTCTAATAATTCCCTCTCTCCACCCCCAGGTGGCGCCAGCAGAGGGTTTCTCAGACCTTGCCATGCAGGTGATGACCTCCCCCTCTAATAATTCCCTCTCTCCACCCCCAGGTGGCGCCAGCAGAGGGTTTCTCAGACCTTGCCGTGCAGGTGATGACCTCCCCCTCTAATAATTCCCTCTCTCCTCCACCAGGTGGCGCCAGCAGAGGGTTTCTCAGACCTTGCCATGCAGGTGATGACCTCCCCCTCTAATAATTCCCTCTCTCCACCCCCAGGTGGCGCCAGCAGAGGGTTTCTCTGACCTTGCCGTGCAGGTGATGACCTCCCCCTTTAATAATTCCCTCTCTCCACCCCCAGGTGGCGCCAGCAGAGGGTTTCTCAGACCTTGCCATGCAGGTGATGACCTCCCCCTTCTAATAATTCCCTCTCTCCTCCACCAGGTGGCGCCAGCAGAGGGTTTCTCTGACCTTGCCGTGCAGGTGATGACCTCCCCCTCTAATAATTCCCTCTCTCCACCACCAGGTGGCGCCAGCAGAGGGTTTCTCTGACCTTGCCATGCAGGTGATGACCTCCCCCTCTAATAATTCCCTCTCTCCTCCACCAGGTGGCGCCAGCAGAGGGTTTCTCTGAACTTGCCATGCAGGTGATGACCTCCCCCTCTAATAATTCCCTCTCTCCACCCCCAGGTGGCGCCAGCAGAGGGTTTCTCTGACCTTGCCGTGCAGGTGATGACCTCCCCCTCTAATAATTCCCTCTCTCCACCCCCAGGTGGCGCCAGCAGAGAGTTTCTCTGACCTTGCCATGCAGGTGATGACCTCCCCCTCTAATAATTCCCTCTCTCCTCCACCAGGTGGCGCCAGCAGAGGGTTTCTCTGACCTTGCCATGCAGGTGATGACCTCCCCCTCTAATAATTCCCTCTCTCCTCCACCAGGTGGCGCCAGCAGAGGGTTTCTCTGACCTTGCCGTGCAGGTGATGACCTCCCCCTCTAAGAACTACATCCTGTTAATAATCTCCCTGGGGGTGATTGTCCTCTTCCTGGTCGGCCTGCTGTGTGGACGAATCACCAAGAGAGTCACCAGGGAACTAAAGGACAGGTAGAGAGAGGGGGACGAAGGGACCTCCGGGGGACGAAGGGACCTCCGGGGGACAGACGGACCTCCCTGGGACAGACGGACCTCCGGGGGACGAAGGGACCTCCCTGGGACAGACGGACCTCCGGGGGACGAAGGGACCTCCCTGGGACAGACGGACCTCCGGGGGATGAAGGGACCTCCGTGGAACAGACTGACTCCCGAATGGTACTATTGCCTATATAGTGCACTACTTGTGACCAGAGCCCTGTGGGTGTCATTCATACCTGGACCTGACATCACAGAACAATGCCAATGTTGTCGTCCCCTTGGTCCACTTCATGAACTGGCTTTGTGTGAGAACTAACTCTATAGGTCTCTGGTCAGAAGTAGTGCACTATGTAGGGAACAGGGTGAGAACTAACTGTATAGGTCTCTGGTCAGAAGTAGTGCACTATGTAGGGAACAGGGTGAGAACTAACTCTATAGGTCTCTGGTCAGAAGTAATGCACTATGTAGGGAACATGGTGAGAACTAGCTCTATAGGTCTCTGGTCAGAAGTAGTGCACTATGTAGGGAACAGGGTGAGAACTAACTCTATATGTCTCTGGTCAGAAGTAGTGTACTATGTAGGGAACAGGGTGAGAACTAACTGTATAGGTCTCTGGTCAGAAGTAGTGCACTATGTAGGGAACAGGGTGAGAACTATCTCTATATGTCTCTGGTCAGAAGTAGTGCACTATGTAGGGAACAGGGTGAGAACTAACTCTATAGGTCTCTGGTCAGAAGTAATGCACTATGTAGGGAACAGGGTGAGAACTAGCTCTATAGGTCTCTGGTCAGAAGTAGTGCACTATGTAGGGAACAGGGTGAGAACTAACTCTATATGTCTCTGGTCAGAAGTAGTGTACTATGTAGGGAACAGGGTGAGAACTAACTGTATAGGTCTCTGGTCAGAAGTAGTGCACTATGTAGGGAACAGGGTGAGAACTAACTCTATAGGTCTCTGGTCAGAAGTATGGCACTATGTAGGGAACAGGGTTCCATTTGGTAGGCAAAAACAGACGGTCTCTTCCATAGGCCCAACTAAACCCCCAGCACTGGCTTGGCCCAGCCACCTCCGCCCCTCTCCAGCCCTCCTACCACCACCCAGAGCCCCAGTCTGGGGGTCCACCCGTAACCAGCCAAGCTCCACAGTGCCAGAGGAGCCATGTTAGGACCCCCCCACCAGAACCTGATCCACTCCACTACTACTGAGAAGGTGCCCTGAACCACCTCATGAAGCAGGATACTGTTGGTCCTACTGGTCCTAAAACTGGCCCTGAACCTCCTCCTGAAGCAGGATACTGTTGGTCCTACTGATCCTAAAACTGGCCCTGAACCTCCTCCTGAAGCAGGATACTGTTGGTCCTACTGGCCCTGAACCACCTCCTGAAGCAGGATACTGTTGGTCCTACTGATCCTAAAACTGGCCCTGAACCACCTCCTGAAGCAGGATACTGTTGGTCCTACTGGCCCTAAAACTGGCCCTGAACCTCCTCCTGAAGCAGGATACTGTTGGTCCTACTGGCCCTGAACCACCTCCTGAAGCAGGATACTGTTGGTCCTACTGGCCCTGAACCACCTCCCGAAGCAGGATACTGTTGGTCCTACTGATCCTAAAACTGGCCCTGAACCACCTCCTGAAGCAGGATACTGTTGGTCCTACTGATCCTAAAACTGGCCCTGAACCACCTCCTGAAGCAGGATACTGTTGGTCCTACTGGCCCTAAAACTGGCCCTGAACCTCCTCCTGAAGCAGGATACTGTTGGTCCTACTGGCCCTAAAACTGTCCCTGAACCTCCTCCTGAAGCAGGATACTGTTGGTCCTACTGGCCCTGAACCACCTCCTGAAGCAGGATACTGTTGGTCCTACTGGCCCTAAAACTGGCCCTGAACCACCTCCTGAAGCAGGATACTGTTGGTCCTACTGGTCCTAAAACTGTCCCTGAACCTCCTCCTGAAGCAGGATACTGTTGGTCCTACTGGCCCTGAACCACCTCCTGAAGCAGGATACTGTTGGTCCTACTGATCCTAAAACTGGCCCTGAACCTCCTCCTGAAGCAGGATACTGTTGGTCCTACTGGCCCTAAAACTGGCCCTGAACCACCTCCTGAAGCAGGATACTGTTGGTCCTACTGGCCCTAAAACTGGCCCTGAACCACCTCCTGAAGCAGGATACTGTTGGTCCTACTGATCCTAAAACTGGCCCTGAACCTCCTCCTGAAGCAGGATACTGTTGGTCCTACTGGCCCTGAACCACCTCCTGAAGCAGGATACTGTTGGTCCTACTGGTCCTAAAACTGGCCCTGAACGACCTCCTGAAGCAGGATACTGTTGGTCCTACTGGCCCTAAAACTGGCCCTGAACCTCCTCCTGAAGCAGGATACTGTTGGTCCTACTGGCCCTAAAACTGGCCCTGAACCTCCTCCTGAAGCAGGATACTGTTAGTCCTACTGGTCCTAAAACTGGCCCTGAACGACCTCCTGAAGCAGGATACTGTTGGTCCTACTGGCCCTAAAACTGGCCCTGAACCACCTCCTGAAGCAGGATACTGTTGACCCTACTGGCCCTGAACCTCCTCCTGAAGCAGGATACTGTTGGTCCTACTGGTCCTAAAACTGGCCCTGAACCTCCTCCTGAAGCAGGATACTGTTGGTCCTACTGGTCTTAAAACTGGCCCTGAACCTCCTCCTGAAGCAGGATACTGTTGGTCCTACTGATCCTAAAACTGGCCCTGAACCACCTTCTGAAGCAGGATACTGTTGGTCCTACTGGTCCTAAAACTGGCCCTGAAACACCTCCTGAAGCAGGATACTGTTGGTCCTACTGGCCCTGAACCACCTCCTGAAGCAGGATACTGTTGGTCCTACTGGCCCTAAAACTGGCCCTGAACCACCACCTGAAGCAGGATACTGTTGGTCCTACTGGTCCTAAAACTGGCCCTGAACGACCTCCTGAAGCAGGATACTGTTGGTCCTACTGATCCTAAAACTGGCCCTGAACGACCTCCTGAAGCAGGATACTGTTGGTCCTACTGGCCCTGAACCACCTCCTGAAGCAGGATACTGTTGGTCCTACTGGTCCTAAAACTGGCCCTGAACCACCTCCTGAAGCAGGATACTGTTGGTCCTACTGATCCTAAAACTGGCCCTGAACCTCCTCCTGAAGCAGGATACTGTTGGTCCTACTGGCCCTGAACCACCTCCTGAAGCAGGATACTGTTGGTCCTACTGGTCCTAAAACTGGCCCTGAACGACCTCCTGAAGCAGGATACTGTTGGTCCTACTGATCCTAAAACTGGCCCTGAACCACCTCCTGAAGCAGGATACTGTTGGTCCTACTGATCCTAAAACTGGCCCTGAACCACCTCCTGAAGCAGGATACTGTTGGTCCTACTGGTCCTAAAACTGGCCCTGAACGACCTCCTGAAGCAGGATACTGTTGGTCCTACTGGCCCTAAAACTGGCCCTGAACCACCTCCTGAAGCAGGATACTGTTGGTCCTACTGATCCTAAAACTGGCCCTGAACGACCTCCTGAAGCAGGATACTGTTGGTCCTACTGATCCTAAAACTGACCCTGAAGGGTATACAGTAGGGTACCCTTTACCCTATGGGCCCTGGTCAACAGTAGTGTACCCTTTACCCTATGGGCCCTGGTCAATAGTAGTGTACCCTTTACGCTATGGGCCCTGGTCAATAGTAGTGTACCCTTTACCCTATGGGCCCTGGTCAACAGTAGTGTACCCTTTACCTTATGGACCCTGGTCAATAGCAGTGTACCCTTTACCCTATGGGCCCTGGTCAATAGTAGTGTACCCTTTACCCTATAGGCCCTGGTCAACAGTAGTGTACCCTTTACCCTATGGGCCCTGGTCAACAGTAGTGTACCCTTTACCTTATGGACCCTGGTCAATAGTAGTGTACCCTTTACCCTATGGGCCCTGGTCAATAGTAGTGTACCCTTTACCCTATAGGCCCTGGTCAACAGTAGTGTACCCTTTACCCTATGGGCCTTGGTCAATAGTAGTGTACCCTTTACCTTATGGGCCCTGGTCAACAGTAGTGCACCCTTTACCCTATGGGCCCTGGTCAATAGTAGTGTACCCTTTACCCTATAGGCCCTGGTCAACAGTAGTGTACCCTTTACCCTATGGGCCTTGGTCAATAGTAGTGTACCCTTTACCCTATAGGCCCTGGTCAACAGTAGTGTACCCTTTACCCTATGGGCCCTGGTCAACAGTAGTGTACCCTTTACCTTATGGACCCTGGTCAATAGCAGTGTACCCTTTACCCTATGGGCCCTGGTCAATAGTAGTGTACCCTTTACCCTATAGGCCCTGGTCAACAGTAGTGTACCCTTTACCCTATGGGCCCTGGTCAACAGTAGTGTACCCTTTACCTTATGGACCCTGGTCAATAGTAGTGTACCCTTTACCCTATGGGCCCTGGTCAATAGTAGTGTACCCTTTACCCTATAGGCCCTGGTCAACAGTAGTGTACCCTTTACCCTATGGGCCTTGGTCAATAGTAGTGTACCCTTTACCTTATGGGCCCTGGTCAACAGTAGTGCACCCTTTACCCTATGGGCCCTGGTCAACAGTAGTGCACCCTTTACCCTATGGGCCCTGGTCAACAGTAGTGTACCCTTTACCCTATGGTCCCTGGTCAACAGTAGTGTACCCTTTACCCTATGGGCCCTGGTCAACAGTAGTGTACCCTTTACCCTATGGGCCCTGGTCAACAGTAGTGTACCCTTTACCCTATGGGCCCTGGTCAACAGTAGTGTACCCTTTACCCTATGGGCCCTGGTCAACAGTAGTGTACCCTTTACCCTATGGGCCCTGGTCAACAGTAGTGTACCCTTTACCCTATGGGCCCTGGTCAACAGTAGTGTACCCTTTACCCTATAGGCCCTGGTCAACAGTAGTGTACCCTTTACCCTATGGGCCCTGGTCAACAGTAGTGTACCCTTTACCCTATGGGCCCTGGTCAACAGTAGTGTACCCTTTACCCTATGGGCCCTGGTCAACAGTAGTGTACCCTTTACCCTATGGGCCCTGGTCAACAGTAGTGTACCCTTTACCCTATGGGCCCTGGTCAACAGTAGTGTACCCTTTACCCTATGGGCCCTGGTCAACAGTAGTGTACCCTTTACCCTATGGGCCCTGGTCAACAGTAGTGTACCCTTTACCCTATGGGCCCTGGTCAACAGTAGTGTACCCTTTACCCTATGGGCCCTGGTCAACAGTAGTGTACCCTTTACCCTATGGGCCCTGGTCAACAGTAGTGTACCCTTTACCCTATGGGCCCTGGTCAACAGTAGTGTACCCTTTACCCTATGGGCCCTGGTCAACAGTAGTGTACCCTTTACCCTATGGGCCCTGGTCAACAGTAGTGTACCCTTTACCCTATGGGCCCTGGTCAACAGTAGTGTACCCTTTACCCTATGGGCCCTGGTCAACAGTAGTGTACCCTTTACCCTATGGGCCCTGGTCAACAGTAGTGTACCCTTTACCCTATGGGCCCTGGTCAACAGTAGTGTACCCTTTACCCTATGGGCCCTGGTCAACAGTAGTGTACCCTTTACCCTATGGGCCCTGGTCAACAGTAGTGTACCCTTTACCCTATGGGCCCTGGTCAACAGTAGTGTACCCTTTACCCTATGGGCCCTGGTCAACAGTAGTGTACCCTTTACCCTATGGGCCCTGGTCAACAGTAGTGTACCCTTTACCCTATGGGCCCTGGTCAACAGTAGTGTACCCTTTACCCTATGGGCCCTGGTCAACAGTAGTGTACCCTTTACCCTATGGGCCCTGGTCAACAGTAGTGTACCCTTTACCCTATGGGCCCTGGTCAACAGTAGTGTACCCTTTACCCTATAGGCCCTGGTCAACAGTAGTGTACCCTTTACCCTATGGGCCCTGGTCAACAGTAGTGTACCCTTTACCCTATGGGCCCTGGTCAACAGTAGTGTACCCTTTACCCTAT
The DNA here is from genome assembly GCF_016432855.1 of Salvelinus namaycush. Taxonomy (NCBI): domain Eukaryota; kingdom Metazoa; phylum Chordata; class Actinopteri; order Salmoniformes; family Salmonidae; genus Salvelinus; species Salvelinus namaycush. The sequence continues at coordinate 21,361 of NW_024059833.1, read as the reverse complement.
GGGCCCTGGTCAACAGTAGTGTACCCTTTACCCTATGGGCCCTGGTCAACAGTAGTGTACCCTTTACCCTATGGGCCCTGGTCAATAGTAGTGTACCCTTTACCCTATAGGCCCTGGTCAATAGTAGTGTACCCTTTACCCTATAGGCCCTGGTCAATAGTAGTGTACCCTTTACCCTATAGGCCCTGGTCAATAGTAGTGTACCCTTTACCCTATGGGCCCTGGTCAACAGTAGTGTACCCTTTACCCTATAGGCCCTGGTCAACAGTAGTGTACCCTTTACCCTATAGGCCCTGGTCAACAGTAGTGTACCCTTTACCCTATGGGCCCTGGTCAACAGTAGTGCACTACTACCCTATGGGCCCTGGTCAACAGTACCCTTTACCCTATGGGCCCTGGTCAACAGTAGTGCACTACTACCCTATGGGCCCTGGTCAACAGTACCCTTTACCCTATGGGCCCTGGTCAACAGTACCCTTTACCCTATGGGCCCTGGTCAACAGTACCCTTTACCCTATGGGCCCTGGTCAACAGTACCCTTTACCCTATGGGCCCTGGTCAACAGTACCCTTTACCCTATGGGCCCTGGTCAACAGTACCCTTTACCCTATGGGCCCTGGTCAACAGTACCCTTTACCCTATGGGCCCTGGTCAACAGTACCCTTTACCCTATGGGCCCTGGTCAACAGTACCCTTTACCCTATGGGCCCTGGTCAACAGTAGTGTACCCTTTACCCTATGGGCCCTGGTCAACAGTAGTGTACCCTTTACCCTATGGGCCCTGGTCAATAGTAGTGTACCCTTTACCCTATGGGCCCTGGTCAACAGTAGTGTACCCTTTACCCTATGGGCCCTGGTCAACAGTAGTGTACCCTTTACCCTATGGGCCCTGGTCAACAGTAGTGTACCCTTTACCCTATGGGCCCTGGTCAACAGTAGTGTACCCTTTACCCTATGGGCCCTGGTCAACAGTAGTGTACCCTTTACCCTATGGGCCCTGGTCAATAGTAGTGTACCCTTTACCCTATGGGCCCTGGTCAATAGTAGTGTACCCTTTACCCTATGGGCCCTGGTCAACAGTAGTGTACCCTTTACCCTATGGGCCCTGGTCAACAGTAGTGTACCCTTTACCCTATGGGCCCTGGTCAACAGTAGTGTACCCTTTACCCTATGGGCCCTGGTCAACAGTAGTGTACCCTTTACCAACAGTTCCTGTTGGTTGTAAATATGTTTCTTCTGCTTCCTGAGCTGGTTGTTTTTGACTGTGATAATGATGGTGTGTTTTGTCAGGTTGTTTTTCTATTGTGTTTACGTCCACAACGTCCCTACAGTACAAGGGTCCTGTTATAGCTACTAGCTGGTAACATTGGATAGAGAAGTGGTTCTGTGTCTGTCATAAATGCCTCCCTATTAACTGCACTACTTTTGACCAGGGCCTTATGGGGTAGTGGTCAAAAGGTAGTGCACTATGTAGGGAACAAGGTGCATTTTGGGGTGCATCCTCAATCTGTCCTGCTCCACAGAGGTCAGAGGTCAGGGGCCTGTCGGGATCCATTCCAATTGAATGTCGGTCAATTCAGGAAATAAACTGAAATTCCAATTCAATAATTTAAATTATTTCAAAAATAAACTGAAAATGAGAACCCTATCTATTTCAAAAGTTTTTCCATCTTTTAATTAGGAATCAGATGGTGTTAGTGGAGGGAGGTTTTTTCTCTGTTGATGCTGTCATCTAGATGATCTGCTGTATCCAGTTGAAATGAATCCATGTTACAGCGCGTGTTGACGGACCACAGAGACACCACCTGTGCTAATTAGATATCTAGCATGCGCCTAACACCTGTGTGTAATGGAAGCAGGCCGCCAGGAAACATGCTGTCACTGAAATATACTGTCGGCTGCAACTGTGATAGAGCTGCTCAAAGCAGTGTACAAAATACTAAATTCTCATACTTGAGTAAAAGTAAAGATACCTTAATAGATAATGACTCAAGTAAAAGTGAAAGTCACACAGTGAAATACTACTTGAGTAAAAGTATTTGGTTTTAAATATACATAAGTATAAAAGTAAATATAATTGCTAAAATATACTTAAGTATCAAAAGTAAAAGTATAAATCATTTAAAATTATTTCATTTTAAGCAAACCAGACGGCAGCATTTTCTGGTTTTTTAAATTTATTTACAGACATAATTTACAAACTAAGCATGTGTGTTTAGTGAGTCCACCAGATCAGAGGCAGTAGGGAGGACCATGTTCTCTTGATTAGTATGTAAATTAGACCATTTTTCCTGTCCTGCTAAGCATTCAAAATGTACTTTTGGGTGTCAGGGAAAATGTATGGAGTAAAAAGTACATTTTCTTTCGGAATGTAGTGACGTAAAAGTTGTAAAAATATAAATAAAGTACAGATACCCGAAAAACTACTTAAGTAGTACTTTAAAGTATTTTTACTTAAGTACTTTACACCACTGGTGTACAGTACATGTGTATTTTGCATTTGTGAAATTATTTCGATGTGATATGAAAGTAAAGGGGTTTATGTTTCTAGAATTGTATCGCATTTGAGAATCTGATTCATGTTTAGGAGGAGTTTTGTCGTCCAGAGCCAGTCTACCTCTGAACATAACATAAGGGCCTTGGACCCTAAAGAGTAACATTAGGCCCCTTAAGAGGTCATCTTGGCCTAGAACTGGCCCTGTTGTCAATCTGGCACCACCATCCTCCACATCTCAACCCTGGAACAACGTGAAACGAGGGGAGAGTCTGGACACCGAGGCCCTCCGTGTGAGACCGTTTGGACAGCATGAGAGGGACACCAAGCACCTCTGCTCTCCGGGAGCCAGAGGACCTTCCTACTGCTTCAGCAACACTTGGCTCTATTCCTCCTGTCTGTTTTTGCCGCTTTGAAGTGAGACTTCTTTGGACTGATGATGATGATGATGATGATGATGACCAGTTTTTGTAATTTTCTTTGTGTATAAAGTTATGGATCTGCTGTTATAGTTTTTGTTCAGATTATGCCACGATGTAATATTGAGATTTTACATTGTGCTTTTTTTTGCTGTACAGATGAACATTTTGTCAGTTTAATAAAATTGTCTGCAGATTTTTACATCGTGGTGTGTCCTCATGTTGGGTATTTCAGAATGACTGTTGGTGTCATGCGATAGAAAAGCAATGTATTTCCAACAGATGTTTTTTATTGAAGACAACTGGATAAGAGCAGTCTCTCCTTTCCTCATAACTGGCACAATATTAATGTATCGAAACAAATAACAAATGTGCACATTTTATGACATGTTACTAGTACTGTAATGACCAGTGACGTTTCGTGAAGATCCTGTTCACGCAGCGGCGATGGGATGGTAAACATTATCTCCGTTCCGCCAGCAAGAATAAGCGAGACCTTGCAAGAATAATGCCCTGACCTTGGCAATTTTCCTTCAAAATAAATGTCCCGCAATGAAGATGGTGAAAATTAATAAAAAAGGTCGAAATTAGTTACTGTTTATCTGGAAATGTCAGCAGATTTTAAATTTTGTTTAACAATATATAAAAAAGAGCATTTATGGCAAAACTAATATAGCACTGACATTATTGTTAGCAGCATTAAAAGTAATGATTACTAGTTATCGTGTTAACAGTAAACCCAAAAATATTTAATGCTACAATTAGTAATAATATAATATTATTGGTATAATTGTAATCAACTTTAGAAAACACTTTAAAATCCCATTGTTAATTAGCCTATTTGCATTACACGATGTTTAGTATGTTTTTCATATTGGATTATTTAACCTTTATTTAACTCGACAAGTCAGTTAAGAACAAATTACCCAGACATTGCAAAACAGTTTGTTTTAATCAATTATTTGGTGACGTGATATATATTTAGTGTAGTTTTATCTAAAAAGGATAACTTTTTAAATGTTTTATAAATTCACTGAGGAGGTCCTCCTCTGAGGAGCCTCCGCTGTTGGATCGACGTGTACGACAGCGTGTTCCAGTTCCTGCCAATATCCAGCAACTTCTCACAGCCACTGAAGAGGAGTGGGACAACATTCCACAGGACACCATCAACAGCCTGATCGACTCAATGTGAAGGAGATGTGTCGCGCTGCATGGTGGTCACACCAGATACTGACTGGTTTTAGACAGAGTGGTGATTTTAACATGTATATCTTGGTGGGGCAAAATCAACATTGTTTTAATGCATGCCAGCAAAGCTACTACACAACACTAAACAATACATACCAGCAAAGCTACTACACAACACTAAACAATACATGCATTGCACTATAACAGTGACAAACGGTGTCCACAAACTGTTAGGGCCTACATAAAGCTGTCCCAACAGCAGAGCTATCTTTTCAGCACCATGGAGTGAATCCTTACCACCGCTACACCTGGCTATCAGCGGAGCCTTGTCTGTTAGCGAAACAGTTCATTCAGCCTCATTTACTGCCTTCTAAAAAACATAGCTGATATTGCTGACTTGTTTAAACAAATGTGGTTTCACTGACAATTGAGATGTACAAACTATGGCATAAGGGAACGATGAGCGGATAAGAGGCCATCCGTAATTTCGATTAAGACAATGAGCGAGCTAGGACGGACGTAGTCGATATAGCTATTTGTTCAGCACTTTTGAAATGTACAGCGACAGAATTCAGAACATGGGCTGTTCATACAGTGTTCTCCCTGTACACCAAGTCAGAATAGTAGGATAAATAAAGGGGGCATATAAGTAGACAATGAAAGCTCTTTCAATACTCGATGATGACATTTCTCTAAACAGGCTACATGTGCACCACCAAGTCAGAACAGTAGGCTAACTTATGAGGGGGAAGGGACATATCTCCCTGGCATATTACATCATTTATGCAGCAGAATACAGTATATTTTTGGACTCATCTCGTTGTGCTTTGCTCACTTGAACAGGAAGGTGGCGCAGCGGTTCTTCTTGTGGGCAAATTTTGTCATCAAAGTCTGGCCTTCTCCAGATTTATGGTGCTTTCAAAACAACTGGGAACTAAACAAATATAAAAGGTTGAATCATGACATCAGTGATCTTCAGGTCGGAGATCTAGAAAGAGGCCCAAGTTCCCGAATTGGAATTCCGAGTTCGATTCAAAACGTATTTTCCCAGTCGGAGCTCGTTCCCCCCCCCAAGTTTCAAGTTTCCAGTTGTTTTGAAAGCGGGAGAAGTCGTACTAGGTTGACAGCCAATGTATTCACCCTTTTCTGTCCCATAGTGTTGCATGTGAATGTTTATCTATTTAAGCTTGGAAAAGAGACCCTTAAACCCAGACTTGGACCACACAACCTCTCCACTGAATAGCAAGCTAGTGATTGCTTTTCAACGCTTGCAGTTAGCCACTGATCAAATCAAATGTTCTTTGTCACGTGCGCCGAATACAACAGGTGAAATACTTACTTACAACGCAGTTTTAAGAAAAATAAGTATTAAGTAAATATAGATAATTAAAAAATACAACAAAAAACAAATAAAAGATTCCTTCCAAATCCCTCACTGTAGATTTGGTGATTTCCAACTTCATGTATAATGTTTATGTCCAATGGCCGATGACCACCGATACGTTTTTTAAAATCTATAATTTCTCCTACGAAAAGGTTTGAAAAGGATTTGCCAGTAGATTGTGGATTCGTGATGATGGCCACTTGTCTAGCTTGCTGGCTAAGATTTTGAAAGTCCAATTAAAGCTGCTGTAGATATAACGTGATTTGATGTCATTTTATTTGTGGCCAATGACTTTGAGCCTTCTTGGATGGGCACTTCTAATGTAAATCTATGGCAGCACCCACAAGCTTGAATTTTCAAGCTCTCTCTGTAGATTTTGCGGCGATATAGTGTCTCCCATGAGTGACAGAACACTGAGCCAATCACGGTGCAACTAGAGAACATTACCAACCCCTATGCTTTGTTTTTTTCCGCTGGCTGACCCGCCCACCACAGAAAGCACTGAGCTAGGCTGAAAGACCTGCATTTTGGAGCTGTCTTACTCAAGAAGCAACCGTTGTTTGTATGCGGCTTTATTAACTTACATTTTGTGTTTTTTTTTTTACATTGTTTTCAAACTGATATGTGAAATGTATTTATGTAAAAAATAACATGAAAAACAGATTTTTTTTTTTTTTTGCTAAACAGGTGGGTCTCAAAACAGGTGGGACTCACCTGCCCTGAATGACAGGCCGCCACAGGTTATATGTGACCAATAGATGCATATCTGTATTCCCAGTCATGTGAAATCCATAGATTAGGGCCTAATGAATTTATTTCAGTTGACTGATTTCCATACATGAACTGTAACTCAGTAAAATGGTTTAAATTGTTTCGTTTATATTTTTGTTCAGTGTATATTCATAATTGTGCACATTTTCATCATAATTATTCACTTACAAAGTATACTGGACGAAACTATTATTCTGAAGGATTTAAAAAAATCCGCGACACGGAAGTAGTTCGTTTTTCTTGCCGGTGTCACGGCGGTGTAAATAAACAATGCCGTTTGTTTGGCCGTAGAGGGTCTGGCTGGAACGTTCTGCTGTCATCGAAGCGCAGGACTGAAATCTGCTGCGAGCCAAATAGAGATATCATTACTCTTTTGAGTGGAGTGAGTCGGTGAGTTTGCTACATAGAGTATGGGACAAATGTCACAGAAAAACAGTTAGCCAGTGCGCAGCTAGCTAGCCAACAATGATAATGCTAACAAGCATTATCATTAGCAAGAGGAATGTCAGAAGAAGCAGGCCGCTAGCGTATTACCAATGCATAGACGTTTGGATCGGGGTGTTCTCCTTGGGGCCAAGGTCGAACACAAGCAAACTTCAGATTTACATTTTGGCATTAGCAAGAAGTGATAGGAGTTCAAGTTGTCATTGAGCCAGCTGATCAACTAACGTTAGCTAAAGTTCGCTAGCTAGCTGTAGCTTGTTTGAAAGACAGTACGAAAGTTAGCTGTGGTAGCTGGTACCCAAGTCTGCATGCTTGCTAATGTGATCCTCCAGGCCTGTTGTGTTGTGATCCTCCAGGCCTGTTGTGTTGTGATCCTCCAGGCCTGTTGTGTTGTGATCCTCCAGGCCTGTTGTGTTGTGATCCTCCAGGCCTGTTGTGTTGTGATCCTCCAGGCCTGTTGTGTTGTGATCCTCCAGGCCTGTTGTGTTGTGATCCTCCAGGCCTGTTGTGTTGTGATCCTCCAGGCCTGTTGTGTTGTGATCCTCCAGGCCTGTTGTGTTGTGATCCTCCAGGCCTGTTGTGTTGTGATCCTCCAGGCCTGTTGTGTTGTGGTCCTCCAGGCCTGTTGTGTTGTGATCCTCCAGGCCTGTTGTGTTGTGATCCTCCAGGCCTGTTGTGTTGTGATCCTCCAGACCTGTTGTGTTGTGATCCTCCAGACCTGTTGTGTTGTGATCCTCCAGGCCTGTTGTGTTGTGTTGTGATCCTCCAGGCCTGTTGTGTTGTGGTCCTCCAGGCCTGTTGTGTTGTGGTCCTCCAGGCCTGTTGTGTTGTGATCCTCCAGGCCTGTTGTGTTGTGATCCTCCAGGCCTGTTGTGTTGTGATCCTCCAGGCCTGTTGTGTTGTGGTCCTCCAGGCCTGTTGTGTTGTGATCCTCCAGGCCTGTTGTGTTGTGATCCTCCAGGCCTGTTGTGTTGTGATCCTCCAGACCTGTTGTGTTGTGATCCTCCAGACCTGTTGTGTTGTGATCCTCCAGGCCTGTTGTGTTGTGATCCTCCAGGCCTGTTGTGTTGTGTTGTGATCCTCCGGGCCTGTTGTGTTGTGATCCTCCGGGCCTGTTGTGTTGTGATCCTCCAGGCCTGTTGCCTTGTGATCCTCCAGGCCTGTTGTGTTGTGATCCTCCAGGCCTGTTGTGTTGTGATCCTCCAGACCTGCTGTGTTGTGATCCTCCAGGCCTGTTGTGTTGTGATCCTCCAGGCCTGTTGTGTTGTGATCCTCCAGACCTGTTGTGTTGTGATCCTCCAGGCCTGTTGTGTTGTGATCCTCCAGGCCTGTTGTGTTGTGTTGTGATCCTCCAGGCCTGTTGTGTTGTGATCCTCCAGGCCTGTTGTGTTGTGATCCTCCAGGCCTGTTGTGTTGTGATCCTCCAGGCCTGTTGCCTTGTGATCCTCCAGGCCTGTTGCGTTGTGATCCTCCTGGCCTGTTGCGTTGTGATCCTCCTGGCCTGTTGCCTTGTGATCCTCCAGACCTGTTGTGTTGTGATCCTCCAGACCTGTTGTGTTGTGATCCTCCAGGCCTGTTGTGTTGTGATCCTCCAGACCTGTTGTGTTGTGATCCTCCAGGCCTGTTGTGTTGTGATCCTCCAGGCCTGTTGTGTTGTTGTGATCCTCCAGACCTGTTGTGTTGTGATCCTCCAGGCCTGTTGTGTTGTGTTGTGATCCTCCAGACCTGTTGTGTTGTGATCCTCCGGGCCTGTTGTGTTGTGATCCTCCGGGCCTGTTGTGTTGTGATCCTCCTGGCCTGTTGCCTTGTGATCCTCCAGGCCTGTTGCCTTGTGATCCTCCAGACCTGTTGTGTTGTGATCCTCCAGGCCTGTTGTGTTGTGATCCTCCAGGCATGTTGTGTTGTGATCCTCCGGGCCTGTTGTGTTGTGATCCTCCGGGCCTGTTGTGTTGTGATCCTCCAGGCCTGTTGTGTTGTGATCCTCCGGGCCTGTTGTGTTGTGATCCTCCAGACCTGTTGTGTTGTGATCCTCCGGGCCTGTTGTGTTGTGATCCTCCGGGCCTGTTGTGTTGTGATCCTCCAGGCATGTTGTGTTGTGATCCTCCGGGCCTGTTGTGTTGTGATCCTCCAGACCTGTTGTGTTGTGATCCTCCAGGCATGTTATGTTGTGATCCTCCAGGCCTGTTGTGTTGTGATCCTCCAGACCTGTTGTGTTGTGATCCTCCAGACCTGTTGTGTTGTGATCCTCCAGGCCTGTTGTGTTGTGATCCTCCAGGCCTGTTGTGTTGTGATCCTCCAGGCCTGTTGTGTTGTGATCCTCCAGACCTGTTGTGTTGTGATCCTCCGGGCCTGTTGTGTTGTGATCCTCCGGGCCTGTTGTGTTGTGATCCTCCGGGCCTGTTGTGTTGTGATCCTCCAGACCTGTTGTGTTGTGGTCCTCCAGGCCTGTTGTGTTCTGATCCTCCGGGCCTGTTGTGTTGTGGTCCTCCGGGCCTGTTGTGTTGTGATCCTCCGGGCCTGTTGTGTTGTGATCCTCCAGACCTGTTGTGTTGTGATCCTCCAGACCTGTTGTGTTGTGATCCTCCAGACCTGTTGTGTTGTGATCCTCCAGGCCTGTTGTGTTGTGATCCTCCAGGCCTGTTGTGTTGTGATCCTCCAGACCTGTTGTGTTGTGATCCTCCAGACCTGTTGTGTTGTGATCCTCCAGACCTGTTGTGTTGTGATCCTCCAGGCCTGTTGTGTTGTGGTCCTCCGGGCCTGTTGTGTTGTGATCCTCCGGGCCTGTTGTGTTGTGATCCTCCGGGCCTGTTGTGTTGTGGTCCTCCGGGCCTGTTGTGTTGTGATCCTCCAGGCCTGTTGTGTTGTGATCCTCCAGGCCTGTTGTGTTGTGATCCTCCAGGCCTGTTGTGTTGTGATCCTCCAGGCCTGTTGTGTTGTGATCCTCCAGGCCTGTTGTGTTGTGATCCTCCAGGCCTGTTGTGTTGTGATCCTCCAGACCTGCTGCTAATGTAATCCTCCAGACCTGTTGTGTTGTGATCCTCCAGGTCTGTTGTGTTGTGATCCTCCAGGCCTGTTGTGTTGTGATCCTCCAGGCCTGTTGTGTTGTGATCCTCCAGACCTGTTGTGTTGTGATCCTCCAGACCTGTTGTGTTGTGATCCTCCGGGCCTGTTGTGTTGTGATCCTCCAGGCCTGTTGTGTTGTGTTGTGATCCTCCAGACCTGTTGTGTTGTGATCCTCCGGGCCTGTTGTGTTGTGATCCTCCGGGCCTGTTGTGTTGTGATCCTCCGGGCCTGTTGTGTTGTGATCCTCCGGGCCTGTTGTGTTGTGATCCTCCGGGCCTGTTGTGTTGTGTTGTGATCCTCCAGGCCTGTTGTGTTGTGTTGTGATCCTCCAGACCTGTTGTGTTGTGTTGTGATCCTCCAGGCCTGTTGTGTTGTGATCCTCCTGGCCTGTTGTGTTGTGATCCTCCAGGTCTGTTGTGTTGTGATCCTCCAGGCCTGTTGTGTTGTGATCCTCCAGGCCTGTTGTGTTGTGATCCTCCAGACCTGTTGTGTTGTGATCCTCCAGACCTGTTGTGTTGTGATCCTCCGGGCCTGTTGTGTTGTGATCCTCCGGGCCTGTTGTGTTGTGATCCTCCAGGCCTGTTGTGTTGTGATCCTCCAGGCTTGTTGTGTTGTGATCCTCCAGACCTGTTGTGTTGTGATCCTCCGGGCCTGTTGTGTTGTGATCCTCCAGGCCTGTTGTGTTGTGATCCTCCAGGCCTGTTGTGTTGTGATCCTCCAGACCTGTTGTGTTGTGATCCTCCAGACCTGTTGTGTTGTGGTCCTCCAGGCCTGTTGTGTTGTGGTCCTCCAGGCCTGTTGTGTTGTGATCCTCCAGGTGTGTTGTGATCCTCCAGACCTGTTGTGTTGTGATCCTCCAGGCCTGTTGTGTTGTGATCCTCCAGAACTGCTGCTAATGTAATCCTCCAGACCTGTTGTGTTGTGATCCTCCAGGTCTGTTGTGTTGTGATCCTCCAGGCCTGTTGTGTTGTGATCCTCCAGGCCTGTTGTGTTGTGATCCTCCAGACCTGTTGTGTTGTGATCCTCCAGACCTGTTGTGTTGTGATCCTCCGGGCCTGTTGTGTTGTGATCCTCCAGGCCTGTTGTGTTGTGTTGTGATCCTCCAGACCTGTTGTGTTGTGATCCTCCAGGCCTGTTGTGTTGTGATCCTCCGGGCCTGTTGTGTTGTGATCCTCCGGGCCTGTTGTGTTGTGATCCTCCGGGCCTGTTGTGTTGTGATCCTCCAGGCCTGTTGTGTTGTGTTGTGATCCTCCAGACCTGTTGTGTTGTGATCCTCCAGGCCTGTTGTGTTGTGATCCTCCGGGCCTGTTGTGTTGTGATCCTCCGGGCCTGTTGTGTTGTGTTGTGATCCTCCAGGCCTGTTGTGTTGTGTTGTGATCCTCCAGACCTGTTGTGTTGTGTTGTGATCCTCCAGGCCTGTTGTGTTGTGATCCTCCTGGCCTGTTGTGTTGTGATCCTCCAGGTCTGTTGTGTTGTGATCCTCCAGGCCTGTTGTGTTGTGATCCTCCAGGCCTGTTGTGTTGTGATCCTCCAGGCCTGTTGTGTTGTGATCCTCCAGACCTGTTGTGTTGTGATCCTCCGGGCCTGTTGTGTTGTGATCCTCCGGGCCTGTTGTGTTGTGATCCTCCGGGCCTGTTGTGTTGTGATCCTCCAGGCCTGTTGTGTTGTGATCCTCCAGGCCTGTTGTGTTGTGATCCTCCAGACCTGTTGTGTTGTGATCCTCCAGACCTGTTGTGTTGTGGTCCACCAGGCCTGTTGTGTTGTGGTCCTCCAGGCCTGTTGTGTTGTGATCCTCCAGGTGTGTTGTGATCCTCCAGACCTGTTGTGTTGTGATCCTCCAGGCCTGTTGTGTTGTGATCCTCCAGAACTGCTGCTAATGTAATCCTCCAGACCTGTTGTGTTGTGATCCTCCAGGTCTGTTGTGTTGTGATCCTCCAGGCCTGTTGTGTTGTGATCCTCCAGGCCTGTTGTGTTGTGATCCTCCAGACCTGTTGTGTTGTGATCCTCCAGACCTGTTGTGTTGTGATCCTCCGGGCCTGTTGTGTTGTGATCCTCCAGGCCTGTTGTGTTGTGTTGTGATCCTCCAGACCTGTTGTGTTGTGATCCTCCAGGCCTGTTGTGTTGTGATCCTCCGGGCCTGTTGTGATCCTCCGGGCCTGTTGTGTTGTGTTGTGATCCTCCAGGCCTGTTGTGTTGTGTTGTGATCCTCCAGACCTGTTGTGTTGTGTTGTGATCCTCCAGGCCTGTTGTGTTGTGATCCTCCTGGCCTGTTGTGTTGTGATCCTCCAGGTCTGTTGTGTTGTGATCCTCCAGGCCTGTTGTGTTGTGATCCTCCAGGCCTGTTGTGTTGTGATCCTCCAGGCCTGTTGTGTTGTGATCCTCCAGACCTGTTGTGTTGTGATCCTCCAGACCTGTTGTGTTGTGATCCTCCGGGCCTGTTGTGTTGTGATCCTCCGGGCCTGTTGTGTTGTGATCCTCCGGGCCTGTTGTGTTGTGATCCTCCAGGCTTGTTGTGTTGTGATCCTCCAGACGTGTTGTGTTGTGATCCTCCAGACCTGTTGTGTTGTGGTCCTCCAGGCCTGTTGTGTTGTGGTCCTCCAGGCCTGTTGTGTTGTGATCCTCCAGGTGTGTTGTGATCCTCCAGACCTGTTGTGTTGTGATCCTCCAGGCCTGTTGTGTTGTGATCCTCCGGGCCTGTTGTGTTGTGATCCTCCAGACCTGTTGTGTTGTGATCCTCCAGGCCTGTTGTGTTGTGATCCTCCAGGCCTGTTGTGTTGTGATCCTCCAGGCCTGTTGTGTTGTGATCCTCCAGGCCTGTTGTGTTGTGATCCTCCAGGCCTGTTGTGTTGTGATCCTCCAGGCCTGTTGTGTTGTGATCCTCCAGGCCTGTTGTGTTGTGATCCTCCAGGCCTGTTGTGTTGTGATCCTCCAGGCCTGTTGTGTTGTGATCCTCCAGGCCTGTTGTGTTGTGATCCTCCAGACCTGTTGTGTTGTGATCCTCCAGGCCTGTTGTGTTGTGATCCTCCAGGCCTGTTGTGTTGTGATCCTCCAGGCCTGTTGTGTTGTGATCCTCCAGGCCTGTTGTGTTGTGATCCTCCAGGCCTGTTGTGTTGTGATCCTCCAGGCCTGTTGTGTTGTGATCCTCCAGACCTGTTGTGTTGTGATCCTCCAGGCCTGTTGTGTTGTGATCCTCCAGGCCTGTTGTGTTGTGATCCTCCAGGCCTGTTGTGTTCTGACCCTCCAGGCCTGTTGTGTTGTGATCCTCCAGGCCTGTTGTATTCTGACCCTCCAGGCCTGTTGTGTTCTGATTCTCCAGGTTCCTCCAAGCCATGCACTGCAGCTGCGTATGGAGCTCCAGGACTCTGTCCCCGGCCCTGCTCCCTAGGCTGCTGTCCCATGCAGGATGCTGGGCTCCGGGGACCAGGCCTAGGGGTATCTGGAGCTCCCCCCGGAGCCTGGCCTCGGCTGTAGAGACCACGCAGCCCATCCCCCTGCCTAGCCAAGCCCGCGTGGTGATCTGTGGAGGGGGCATCGTAGGGACGTCTGTGGCCTATCACCTGGCCAAGCTGGGCTGGACTGAGATCGTACTATTGGAGCAGGGAAGGTAGGAGAGGCTAAATGATGTGGTCTGTGTACAAGAGGGGGGTGCATGTTTCCATAACACTTTATTTGTGGGCAGGTGGACAATATGTCATGATTTGATGAGGTCATTGTTTTACTGGGCTTGTCAGGTGATGGGAGACCAATACAGTAAAAGACTAGCCTACGACGCCTTATTGTAATCAATGATGACATCTAGGAAGCAGACGGAAGCACAGTCTTATGTCTCGTTACTCACCCTGCTGGGTTGTGATCCTCTGTCTGTGTTGGCAGGGGGGAAAGTAGATGGTGTTTCCTGCTGCTATGGGATCTACTATGTGATCTACTATGTGATCTACTATGGGATCTACTATGGGATCTACTATGGGATCTACTGTCTGTGTTGGCAGGGGGGAAAGTAGATGGTGTTTCCTACTGCTATGGGATCTACTATGTGATCTACTATGTGATCTACTATGGGATCTACTATGGGATCTACTATGGGATCTACTGTCTGTGTTAGACAGGGGGGAAAGTAGATGGTGTTTCCTACTGCTATGGGATCTACTATGTGATCTACTATGGGATCTACTATGGGATCTACTATGGGATCTACTGTCTGTGTTAGACAGGGGGGAAAGTAGATGGTGTTTCCTACTGCTATGGGATCTACTGTCTGATCTACTATGGGATCTACTATGTGATCTACTATGGGATCTACTATCTGTGTTAGACAGGGGGGAAAGTAGATGGTGTTTCCTACTGCTATGGGATCTACTATGTGATCTACTATGTGATCTACTATGGGATCTACTATGGGATCTACTATCTGTGTTAGACAGGGGGGAAAGTAGATGGTGTTTCCTACTGCTATGGGATCTACTATGTGATCTACTATGGGATCTACTATCTGTGTTAGACAGGGGGGAAAGTAGATGGTGTTTCCTACTGCTATGGGATCTACTATGTGATCTACTATGTGATCTACTATGGGATCTACTATGGGATCTACTGTCTGTGTTAGACAGGGGGGAAAGTAGATGGTGTTTCCTACTGCTATGGGATCTACTGTCTGATCTACTATGGGATCTACTATGGGATCTACTGTCTGATCTACTATGGGATCTACTATGGGATCTACTATCTGTGTTAGACAGGGGGGAAAGTAGATGGTGTTTCCTACTGCTATGGGATCTACTATGTGATCTACTATGGGATCTACTGTCTGTGTTAGACAGGGGGGAAAGTAGATGGTGTTTCCTACTGCTATGGGATCTACTGTCTGATCTACTATGGGATCTACTATGGGATCTACTATCTGTGTTAGACAGGGGGGAAAGTAGATGGTGTTTCCTACTGCTATGGGATCTACTATGTGATCTACTATGTGATCTACTATGGGATCTACTATGGGATCTACTGTCTGTGTTAGACAGGGGGGAAAGTAGATGGTGTTTCCTACTGCTATGGGATCTACTGTCTGATCTACTATGGGATCTACTATGTGATCTACTGTCTGATCTACTATGGGATCTACTATGTGATCTACTATGGGATCTACTATGGGATCTACTATCTGTGTTGGCAGGGGGGAAAGTAGATGGTGTTTCCTACTGCTATGGGATCTACTGTCTGATCTACTATGTGATCTACTATGGGATCTACTATGGGATCTACTATCTGATCTACTATGGGATCTACTGTCTGTGTTAGGCAGGGGGGAAAGTAGATGGTGTTTCTTACAGCTATGGGATCTACTGTCTGATCTACTATGGGATCTACTATGGGATCTACTATGGGATCTACTGTCTGTGTTAGACAGGGGGGAAAGTAGATGGTGTTTCTTACAGCTATGGGATCTACTGTCTGTGTTAGGCAGGGGGGAAAGTAGATGGTGTTTCCTACTGCTATGGGATCTACTGTCTGATCTACTATGTGATCTACTATGGGATCTACTATGGGATCTACTATGGGATCTACTATCTGTGTTAGACAGGGGGGAAAGTAGATGGTGTTTCCTACTGCTATGGGATCTACTGTCTGATCTACTATGTGATCTACTATGGGATCTACTATGGGATCTACTGTCTGTGTTAGACAGGGGGGAAAGTAGATGGTGTTTCCTACTGCTATGGGATCTACTGTCTGATCTACTATGTGATCTACTATGGGATCTACTATGGGATCTACTATGGGATCTACTATCTGTGTTAGACAGGGGGGAAAGTAGATGGTGTTTCCTACTGCTATGGGATCTACTATCTGTGTTAGGCAGGGGGGAAAGTAGATGGTGTTTCTTACAGCTATGGGATCTACTGTCTGATCTACTATGGGATCTACTATCTGTGTTGGCAGGGGGGAAAGTAGATGGTGTTTCCTACTGCTATGGGATCTACTGTCTGATCTACTGTCTGATCTACTATGTGATCTACTATGGGATCTACTGTGGGATCTACTATGGGATCTACTGTCTGTGTTAGACAGGGGGAAAGTAGATGGAATTTCTTACAGCTATGTGATCTACTATGAGATCTACTTTCTGTGTTAGGCAGGGGGGAAAGTAGATGGAATTTCTTACAGCTGTGGGATCTACTATGGGATCTACTATGGGATCTACTATCTGTGTTAGACACAGCACCTAGCCTAGTGTCCTCATGTCTCTGTGTGCTAGGCTAGGTGCTGTACCTAACCATGTTGTCATGTCTCTGTGTGCTAGGCTAGGTGCTGTACCTCACCATGTTGTCATGTCTCTGTGTACTAGGCTAGGTGCTGTACCTAACCATGTTGTCCTCATGTCTCTGTGTGCTAGGCTAGGTGCTGTACCTAACCATGTTGTCATGTCTCTGTGTGCTAGGCTAGGTGCTGTACCTAACCATGTTGTCATGTCTCTGTGTGCTAGGCTAGGTGCTGTCCCTAACCATGTTGTCATGTCTCTGTGTGCTAGGCTAGGTGCTGTACCTAACCATGTTGTCATGTCTCTGTGTGCTAGGCTAGGTGCTGTACCTAACCATGTTGTCCTCATCTCTCTGTGTGCTAGGCTAGGTGCTGTACCTAACCATGTTGTCATCTCTCTGTGTGCTAGGCTAGGTGCTGTACCTAACCATGTTGTCCTCATGTCTCTGTGTGCTAGGCTAGGTGCTGTACCTAACCATGTTGTCCTCATGTCTCTGTGTGCTAGGCTAGGTGCTGTACCTAACCATGTTGTCCTCATGTCTCTGTGTGCTAGGCTAGGTGCTGTACCTAACCATGTTGTCCTCATGTCTCTGTGTGCTAGGCTAGGTGCTGTACCTAACCATGTTATCATGTCTCTGTGTGCTAGGCTAGGTGCTGTACCTAACCATGTTGTCCTCATGTCTCTGTGTGCTAGGCTAGGTGCTGTACCTCACCATGTTGTCATGTCTCTGTGTGCTAGGCTAGGTGCTGTACCTAACCATGTTGTCCTCATGTCTCTGTGTGCTAGGCTAGGTGCTGTACCTAACCATGTTGTCATGTCTCTGTGTGCTAGGCTAGGTGCTGTACCTAACCATGTTGTCATCTCTCTGTGTGCTAGGCTAGGTGCTGTACCTAACCATGTTATCATGTCTCTGTGTGCTAGGCTAGGTGCTGTACCTAACCATGTTGTCCTGTCTCTGTGTGCTAGGCTAGGTGCTGTACCTAACCATGTTGTCATCTCTCTGTGTGCTAGGCTAGGTGCTGTACCTAACCATGTTGTCATGTCTCTGTGTGCTAGGCTAGGTGCTGTACCTCACCATGTCCTCATGTCTCTGTGTGCTAGGCTAGGTGCTGTACCTAACCATGTTGTCCTCATGTCTCTGTGTGCTAGGCTAGGTGCTGTACCTAACCATGTTGTCCTGTCTCTGTGTGCTAGGCTAGGTGCTGTACCTCACCATGTTGTCATGTCTCTGTGTGCTAGGCTAGGTGCTGTACCTAACCATGTTGTCATGTCTCTGTGTGCTAGGCTGGGTGCTGTACCTAACCATGTTGTCATGTCTCTGTGTGCTAGGCTAGGTGCTGTACCTAACCATGTTGTCATCTCTCTGTGTGCTAGGCTAGGTGCTGTACCTAACCATGTTGTCATCTCTCTGTGTGTTAGGCTGGGTGCTGTACCTAACCATGTTGTCATGTCTCTGTGTGCTAGGCTAGGTGCTGTACCTAACCATGTTGTCATGTCTCTGTGTGCTAGGCTAGGTGCTGTACCTAACCATGTTGTCATGTCTCTGTGTGCTAGGCTAGGTGCTGTACCTAACCATGTCCTCATGTCTCTGTGTGCTAGGCTAGGTGCTGTACCTAACCATGTCCTCATGTCTCTGTGTGCTAGGCTAGGTGCTGTACCTAACCATGTTGTCATCTCTCTGTGTGCTAGGCTAGGTTCTGTACCTAACCATGTTGTCATCTCTCTGTGTGCTAGGCTAGGTTCTGTACCTAACCATGTTGTCCTCATGTCTCTGTGTGCTAGGCTAGGTGCTGTACCTAACCATGTTGTCCTCATGTCTCTGTGTGCTAGGCTAGGTGCTGTACCTAACCATGTTGTCCTCATGTCTCTGTGTGCTAGGCTAGGTGCTGTACCTAACCATGTTGTCCTCATGTCTCTGTGTGCTAGGCTAGGTTCTGTACCTAACCATGTTGTCATGTCTCTGTGTGCTAGGCTAGGTGCTGTACCTAACCATGTTGTCATCTCTCTGTGTGCTAGGCTAGGTTCTGTACCTAACCATGTTGTCCTCATGTCTCTGTGTGCTAGGCTAGGTGCTGTACCTAACCATGTTGTCATGTCTCTGTGTGCTAGGCTAGGTGCTGTACCTAACCATGTCCTCATGTCTCTGTGTACTAGGCTAGGTGCTGTACCTAACCATGTTGTCATCTCTCTGTGTGTTAGGCTAGGTGCTGTACCTCACCATGTTGTCATCTCTCTGTGTGCTAGGCTAGGTGCTGTACCTAACCATGTTGTCATCTCTCTGTGTGCTAGGCTAGGTGCTGTACCTAACCATGTTGTCATGTCTCTGTGTGCTAGGCTAGGTGCTGTACCTAACCATGTCCTCATGTCTCTGTGTGCTAGGCTAGGTGCTGTAGTTAACCATGTTGTCATCTCTCTGTTTGCTAGGCTAGGTGCTGTACCTAACCATGTTGTCATCTCTCTGTGTGCTAGGCTAGGTGCTGTACCTAACCATGTTGTCCTCATGTCTCTGTGTGCTAGGCTAGGTGCTGTACCTAACCATGTTGTCATGTCTCTGTGTGCTAGGCTAGGTGCTGTACCTCACCATGTTGTCATCTCTCTGTGTGCTAGGCTAGGTGCTGTACCTAACCATGTTGTCATGTCTCTGTGTGCTAGGCTAGGTGCTGTACCTAACCATGTTGTCATCTCTCTGTGTGCTAGGCTAGGTGCTGTACCTAACCATGTTGTCATCTCTCTGTGTGCTAGGCTAGGTGCTCTACCTAACCATGTTGTCCTCATGTCTCTGTGTGCTAGGCTAGGTGCTGTACCTCACCATGTTGTCATCTCTCTGTGTGTTAGGCTAGGTGCTGTACCTCACCATGTTGTCATGTCTCTGTGTGCTAGGCTAGGTGCTGTACCTCACCATGTTGTCATGTCTCTGTGTGCTAGGCTAGGTGCTGTACCTCACCATGTTGTCATGTCTCTGTGTGCTAGGCTAGGTGCTGTACCTCACCATGTTGTCATGTCTCTGTGTGCTAGGCTAGGTGCTGTACCTAACCATGTTGTCATGTCTCTGTGTGTTAGGCTAGGTGCTGTACCTAACCATGTTGTCATGTCTCTGTGTGCTAGGCTAGGTGCTGTACCTAACCATGTTGTCCTCATCTCTCTGTGTGCTAGGCTAGGTGCTGTACCTAACCATGTTGTCCTCATCTCTCTGTGTGCTAGGCTAGGTGCTGTACCTAACCATGTTGTCATCTCTCTGTGTGCTAGGCTAGGTGCTGTACCTAACCATGTTGTCATGTCTCTGTGTGCTAGGCTAGGTGCTGTACCTCACCATGTTGTCCTCATCTCTCTGTGTGTTAGGCTAGGTGCTGTACCTAACCATGTTGTCCTCATCTCTCTGTGTGTTAGGCTAGGTGCTGTACCTAACCATGTTGTCATGTCTCTGTGTGCTAGGCTAGGTGCTGTACCTCACCATGTTGTCCTCATCTCTCTGTGTGCTAGGCTAGGTGCTGTACCTAACCATGTTGTCATGTCTCTGTGTGCTAGGCTGGGTGCTGTACCTAACCATGTTGTCCTCATCTCTCTGTGTGCTAGGCTAGGTGCTGTACCTAACCATGTTGTCATCTCTCTGTGTGCTAGGCTAGGTGCTGTACCTAACCATGTTGTCATGTCTCTGTGTGCTAGGCTAGGTGCTGTACCTAACCATGTTGTCATGTCTCTGTGTGCTAGGCTAGGTGCTGTACCTCACCATGTTGTCATGTCTCTGTGTGCTAGGCTAGGTGCTGTACCTAACCATGTTGTCATCTCTCTGTGTGCTAGGCTAGGTGCTGTACCTAACCATGTTGTCATGTCTCTGTGTGCTAGGCTAGGTGCTGTACCTAACCATGTTGTCATGTCTCTGTGTGCTAGGCTAGGTGCTGTACCTAACCATGTTGTCCTCATGTCTCTGTGTGCTAGGCTAGGTGCTGTACCTAACCATGTTGTCATCTCTCTGTGTGCTAGGCTAGGTGCTGTACCTAACCATGTTGTCATGTCTCTGTGTGCTAGGCTAGGTGCTGTACCTAACCATGTTGTCCTCATCTCTCTGTGTGCTAGGCTAGGTGCTGTACCTAACCATGTTGTCATGTCTCTGTGTGCTAGGCTAGGTGCTGTACCTAACCATGTTGTCCTCATGTCTCTGTGTGCTAGGCTAGGTGCTGTACCTAACCATGTTGTCATGTCTCTGTGTGCTAGGCTAGGTGCTGTACCTAACCATGTTGTCCTCATGTCTCTGTGTGCTAGGCTAGGTTCTGTACCTAACCATGTTGTCATGTCTCTGTGTGCTAGGCTAGGTGCTGTACCTAACCATGTTGTCCTCATGTCTCTGTGTGCTAGGCTAGGTTCTGTACCTAACCATGTTGTCATCTCTCTGTGTGCTAGGCTAGGTTCTGTACCTAACCATGTTGTCATGTCTCTGTGTACTAGGCTAGGTGCTGTACCTCACCATGTTGTCATGTCTCTGTGTGTTAGGCTAGGTGCTGTACCTAACCATGTTGTCATGTCTCTGTGTGCTAGGCTAGGTGCTGTACCTCACCATGTTGTCCTCATCTCTCTGTGTGCTAGGCTAGGTGCTGTACCTAACCATGTTGTCCTCATGTCTCTGTGTGCTAGGCTAGGTGCTGTACCTAACCATGTCCTCATCTCTCTGTGTGCTAGGCTAGGTGCTGTACCTAACCATGTTGTCATCTCTCTGTGTGCTAGGCTAGGTGCTGTACCTAACCATGTTGTCATGTCTCTGTGTGCTAGGCTAGGTGCTGTACCTAACCATGTTGTCATGTCTCTGTGTGCTAGGCTAGGTGCTGTACCTAACCATGTTGTCATCTCTCTGTGTGCTAGGCTAGGTGCTGTACCTAACCATGTTGTCATGTCTCTGTGTGCTAGGCTAGGTGCTGTACCTAACCATGTTGTCATGTCTCTGTGTGCTAGGCTAGGTGCTGTACCTAACCATGTTGTCATGTCTCTGTGTGCTAGGCTAGGTGCTGTACCTAACCATGTTGTCCTCATGTCTCTGTGTGCTAGGCTAGGTGCTGTACCTCACCATGTTGTCATGTCTCTGTGTGCTAGGCTAGGTGCTGTACCTAACCATGTTGTCATGTCTCTGTGTGCTAGGCTAGGTGCTGTACCTAACCATGTTGTCATCTCTCTGTGTGCTAGGCTAGGTGCTGTACCTAACCATGTTGTCATGTCTCTGTGTGCTAGGCTAGGTGCTGTACCTAACCATGTTGTCCTCATGTCTCTGTGTGCTAGGCTAGGTGCTGTACCTAACCATGTTGTCATGTCTCTGTGTGCTAGGCTAGGCGCTGGCACCACCAGGCTGTGTGCTGGGA
>NW_024059832.1:0-30876 GCF_016432855.1 Salvelinus namaycush | reverse complement strand
GCTGCATAACTAGCTACATTAGCACATCCTCAATGCTGCATAACTAGCTACATTAGCACATCCTCAACGCTACATAACTAGCTACATTACCATTGCCTCAACGCTGTACAATTAGCACGGCCTCAACGCAAGTAGCTACATTAGCACATCCTCAATGCTACATAACTAGCTACATTAGCATTGCCTCAACACTGCATAAGTAGCTACATTAGCATTGCCTCAACACTGCATAACTAGCTACATTAGCACATCCTCAACGCTACATAACTAGCTACATTAGTATTGCCTCAACGCTACATAACTAGCTACATTAGCATTGCCTCAACGCTGTACAATTAGCACGGCCTCAACACTACATAACTAGCTACATTAGCACGGCCTCAACACTGCATAACTAGCTACATTAGCACATCCTCAACGCTACATAACTAGCTACATTAGTATTGCCTCAACGCTACATAACTAGCTACATTAGCATTGCCTCAACGCTGTACAATTAGCACGGCCTCAACACTACATAACTAGCTACATTAGCACGGCCTCAACACTGCATAACTAGCTACATTAGCACGGCCTCAACACTGCATAACTAGCTACATTAGCACGGCCTCAACACTGCATAACTAGCTACATTAGCACGGCCTCAACACTGCATAACTAGCTACATTAGCACGGCCTCAACACTGCATAACTAGCTACATTAGCATTGCCTCAACACTGCATAACTAGCTACATTAGCACGGCCTCAACACTGCATAACTAGCTACATTAGCACGGCCTCAACACTGCATAACTAGCTACATTAGCACGGCCTCAACACTGCATAACTAGCTACATTAGCATTGCCTCAACACTGCATAACTAGCTACATTAGCACGGCCTCAACACTGCATAACTAGCTACATTAGCATTGCCTCAACACTGCATAACTAGCTACATTAGCACGGCCTCAACACTGCATAACTAGCTACATTAGCACGGCCTCAACACTGCATAACTAGCTACATTAGCACGGCCTCAACACTGCATAACTAGCTACATTAGCACGGCCTCAACACTGCATAACTAGCTACATTAGCACGGCCTCAACACTGCATAACTAGCTACATTAGCACGGCCTCAACACTGCATAACTAGCTACATTAGCACGGCCTCAACACTGCATAACTAGCTACATTAGCACGGCCTCAACACTGCATAACTAGCTACATTAGCACATCCTCAACACTGCATAACTAGCTACATTAGCATTGCCTCAACACTGCATAACTAGCTACATTAGCATTGCCTCAACACTGCATAACGAGCTACATTAGCACGGCCTCAACACTGCATAACTAGCTACATTAGCACGGCCTCAACACTGCATAACTAGCTACATTAGCACGGCCTCAACACTGCATAACTAGCTACATTAGCACGGCCTCAACACTGCATAACTAGCTACATTAGCACGGCCTCAACACTGCATAACTAGCTACATTAGCACATCCTCAACACTGCATAACTAGCTACATTAGCATTGCCTCAACACTGCATAACTAGCTACATTAGCATTGCCTCAACACTGCATAACGAGCTACATTAGCACGGCCTCAACACTGCATAACTAGCTACATTAGCACGGCATCAACGCTGCATAACTAGCTACATTAGCACGGCCTCAACACTGCATAACTAGCTACATTAGTATTGCCTCAACGCTACATAACTAGCTACATTAGCACGGCCTCAACGCTGTACAAGTAGCTACATTAGCACATCCTCAATGCTACATAACTAGCTACATTAGCACGGCCTCAACGCTGCATAACTAGCTACATTAGCACGGCCTCAACACTGCATAACTAGCTACATTAGTATTGCCTCAACGCTACATAACTAGCTACATTAGCACGGCCTCAACGCTGTACAAGTAGCTACATTAGCACATCCTCAATGCTACATAACTAGCTACATTAGCACGGCCTCAACGCTACATAACTAGCTACATTAGCACGGCCTCAACACTGCATAACTAGCTACATTAGTATTGCCTCAACGCTACATAACTAGCTACATTAGCACGGCCTCAACACTGCATAACTAGCTACATTAGCACGGCCTCAACACTGCATAACTAGCTACATTAGCACGGCCTCAACACTGCATAACTAGCTACATTAGCACGGCCTCAACACTGCATAACTAGCTACATTAGCACGGCCTCAACACTGCATAACTAGCTACATTAGCACATCCTCAACACTGCATAACTAGCTACATTAGCATTGCCTCAACACTGCATAACTAGCTACATTAGCATTGCCTCAACACTGCATAACGAGCTACATTAGCACGGCCTCAACACTGCATAACTAGCTACATTAGCACGGCATCAACGCTGCATAACTAGCTACATTAGCACGGCCTCAACACTGCATAACTAGCTACATTAGTATTGCCTCAACGCTACATAACTAGCTACATTAGCACGGCCTCAACGCTGTACAAGTAGCTACATTAGCACATCCTCAATGCTACATAACTAGCTACATTAGCACGGCCTCAACGCTGCATAACTAGCTACATTAGCACGGCCTCAACACTGCATAACTAGCTACATTAGCACGGCCTCAACACTGCATAACTAGCTACATTAGCACGGCCTCAACACTGCATAACTAGCTACATTAGCACGGCCTCAACACTGCATAACTAGCTACATTAGTATTGCCTCAACGCTACATAACTAGCTACATTAGCACGGCCTCAACGCTGTACAAGTAGCTACATTAGCACATCCTCAATGCTACATAACTAGCTACATTAGCACGGCCTCAACGCTACATAACTAGCTACATTAGCACGGCCTCAACACTGCATAACTAGCTACATTAGTATTGCCTCAACGCTACATAACTAGCTACATTAGCACGGCCTCAACGCTGTACAAGTAGCTACATTAGCACATCCTCAATGCTACATAACTAGCTACATTAGCACGGCCTCAACGCTGCATAACTAGCTACATTAGCACATCCTCAACGCTGCATAACTAGCTACATTAGCACATCCTCAACGCTGCATAACTAGCTACATTAGCACATCCTCAACGCTACATAACTAGCTACATTAGCACATCCTCAACGCTGCATAAATAGCTACATTAGCACATCCTCAATGCTGCATAACTAGCTACATTAGCACATCCTCAACGCTGTACAAGTAGCTACATTAGCACGGCCTCAACACTGCATAACTAGCTACATTAGCACGGCCTCAACACTGCATAACTAGCTACATTAGTATTGCCTCAACACTACATAACTAGCTACATTAGCACGGCCTCAACGCTGTACAAGTAGCTACATTAGCACGGCATCAATGCTCCATAACTAGCTACATTAGCACGGCCTCAACACTGCACAAGTAGCACGGCCACATATCAAATGTCACTTTAATTGATTCATTGGCATGTTGCTCATTTCCTGCCCTCTGCATGCAGATGGAGCCTGTTGGAGCCTGACATCACTGATTCCAACACAATATCCTCCTGGCAGAGAGTCCATGTGATGTGTTAAGCCACTGTCCACTACATTTCAAATGGTACCCTTTTCCCCTATGTAGTGCACTACTTTTGCCCAGAGCGCAGGACAACCTATCCTACACTAGGGTGCCATAAGGGACAGAGCCAGGGAGAACACTGTTGTAGAGCCCCGGGTTCCTCTCATGTGGGACATCAGATATCCTATTGGACGAGGGTGTGGATGGACTCTATTTGGAAACCAGAGGAAATGTTACACTTCCTACTTGGGTCCTGCTGAGCAGGCAGAAAGGAATGCGTTCCAAGTGGATCCCTATTCCCTATACAGTGCACTACTTTAGACCAAATGGACCCCTAGTCCCTTTACAGTGCACTACTTTAGACCAAATGGAACCCTATTCCCTATATAGTGCACTACTTTAGACCAAATGGAACCCTAGTCCCTTTACAGTGCACTACTTTAGACCAAATGGACCCCTAGTCCCTTTACAGTGCACTACTTTAGACCAAATGGAACCCTATTCCCTTTATAGTGCACTACTTTATACCAAATGGACCCCTAGTCCCTTTATAGTGCACTACTGTAGACCAAATGGACCCCTAGTCCCTTTATAGTGCACTACTTTATACCAAATGGAACCCTATTCCCTACATAGTGCACTACTTTAGACCAAAGCCCTTTGGGCCCTACAGTATATAGGGGACTGGGTGCCATTTAGGAGGTAGCATAGACGAGAGCCTTTCATGGACACGTCTGACAAGGAGAGTCTATCTTTAGTCAGAACTGGAAATTGGCTGTAGTCACTGGCAGCATGGTGTCTTCTCGGTTGATAGGACCACTATTGGAGGTCTGAATGACATCAGGTAGAACATTGACTCAGTGATGATGTCATCATGACGGCAGAAATATACCTGATCTGTCTAAACCAATCACTATGTTTTATTCTTTATATGACAAAAGGCAACATGAGTTATTAATGCTGGTTATCAATAGTTCTGTGGCAAGAGCTCTCTGGCAGTCTGTCAGACAGTCAGACGGTCAGTCAATCAGACGGTCAATCAGTCAGACGGTCAGTCAGTCAGACAGACAGTCAGTCAGTCAGTCAGTCAGACAGACGATCAGACAGTCAGTCACATAGTCAGACGGTCCGTCAGTCAGACAGTCAGACGGTCAGTCAGTCAGACGATCAGTCAGTCTGTTAGACAGTCAGTCAGACAGACAGGCAGACAGACAGTCAGTCAGACGGTGAGTCAGTCAGTCAGACGGTCAGTCAGTCAGACAGAAGTCTTAATCAGTGCCCCCAGTCCTCATTTAAAACCTCTTCCGTCTAAAATGACATACACAAATCTAACTACCTGAAGCAAGGATATGCATATTCTTGGTACCATTTGAAAGGAAACACTGAGGTTTGTGGAGATGTGATAATAATGTAGGAGAATATAACACAATAGATCTGGTAAAAGATCACACAAAGAAAGAAAAAAACATGTGTTTTCTATTTTTGATTTGAAATGCAAAAGAAAAGCCAGACATTGAGACAGGAAGCTGCAGCTCATTTAGATGTTGTCCACAACGTAGCAACAGTGTGTGTGTGTTATCTTTGAAATTCAAAAGAAAAGTGAGCCATGCATCAATACTTTAATATTATTTATTGAACCTTTATTTTAGTAGGGGGTGAGCCATGCATCATGTAAGCTTTCTGACGATATAAGACATGTCTATGTCCCGGAAAGTTGTCTGTTGTCAACAACCCCATTCTGGTCACATATCGCATTCTGAGCAGCGACTGTCCCGATGTCAGGACACTGATCGTGTAGAGGTTATAATCAGGCTCCTGTTTAAATGAACCATATTAAACAGGCTGGTGTGTATGTGTAATAAATAAGGGCCGCATGGCAAGATGTGGGGCTGTGAGAAATGAACCACCTCCAAGTGTTTGCTTGCCAAGCGTTTTAATGCTGTCAAATAAATACATGAAGCCAGTCCTTTTCTCCTGTGGATAATCTGTGACAATAATGATAATCTGTTATAATGGGTTATAATTATGATAATAATAATTATGTGTTATTGTCTCGGAGTAGAAAGGTCACCCTTTGAATATTCCTATTAATTATTTATTGTAATTAGGAAGTGGAAGGAGCAGGAAGTCATGTTGATCTCCCGTTAGTCCGTCGGAGAAAAGATGAATGGAGGAGAAAGGGATCCCCTTGGATTGAGGACCGTTACTGGAGCATCTGGGTAATATATTCTAGAGGGGAAATGTCTTGGTCTGATTCAGCTCTTTGTTAGAGGAAAACACACAGCTGAATGGAGGAGAAAGGGATCCCCTTGGATTGAGGACCGTTACTGGAGCATCTGGGTAATATATTCTAGAGGGGAAATGTCTTGGTCTGATTCAGCTCTTTGTTAGAGGAAAACACAGCTGAATGGAGGAGAAAGGGATCCCCTTGGATTGAGGACTGTTACTGGAGCATCTGGGTAATATATTCTAGCTGGGAAATGTCTTGGTCTGATTCAGCTCTTTGTTAGAGGAAAATACACAGCCAGTTTGAAGTGATGACCTCTCACCTCAATGACCATATCATAACATATAATAACATATCATTTAATTACATACCATAACCTTTTTTACATTTCATACCATAATGTACGTAGCGTTGGGTACCGTAACGTAGCGTAACATAACATAACGTAACATAGCGTAACGTAGCGTTGCATACCGTAACGTAGCGTAACATAACATACCATAACATACCATAGCGTAACGTAGCGTTGCATACCGTAACGTAGCATAACATAACATACCATAACGTACCATAGCGTAACGTAGCGTAACATAACATAACGTACCATAGCGTAACGTAGCGTTGCGTACCGTAACGTAGCGTAACATAACATACCATAACGTACCATAGCGTAACGTAGCGTTGCGTACCGTAACGTAGCGTAACATAACATACCATAACGTACCATAGCGTAACGTAGCGTAACATAACATACCATAACGTACCATAGCGTAACGTAGCGTTGCATACCGTAACGTAGCGTAACATAACATACCATAACGTAACATAGCGTAACGTAGCGTACCGTAACGTAGCGTAACATAACATACCATAACGTACCATAGCGTAACGTAGCGTTGCGTACCATAACGTAGCGTAACATAACGTACCATAGCGTAACGTAGCGTACCGTAACGTAGCGTAACATAACATACCATAGCGTAACATAGCATAACGTAGCGTAATGTAACGTTGCGTACTGTAACGTAACGTAGCATATCATACAAAGCTAAAGCTCTCAGCTCCTTCACCTGGCTCGGTATGAATCCATCCTTCTGTAGGAACTCTATGTTATTGACATGGTATACAGTGCCTTCGAAAAGTATTCAGGCTTTTTCCACATTTTGTTACGTTACAGTCTTATTCTAAAATTGATTAAATCGTTTTTTTCTCATCATTCTACACACAATGCCCCATAATGACATCACAATACCCCATAATGACATCACAATACCCCATAATGACATCACAATACCCCATAATGATGAACCAAAAACATTTTTTTAAACATTTTTGCAAATGTATAAAATAAAAAAACAGAAATATCACATTTACATAAGTATTCAGACCCTTTACTTAGTACTTTGTTGAAGCACCTTTGGCAGTGATTACAGCCTTGAGTCTTCTTGGGTATGATGCTACAAGCTTGGCACACCTGTATTTAGGGAGTTTCTCCCATTCTTCTCTGCAGATCCTCTCAAGCTCTGTCAGGTTGGATGGGGAGCGTCGCTGCACAGCTATTTTCAGGTCTCTCCAGAGATGTTTGATCGGGTTCAAGTCTGGGCTCTGTCTGGGCCACTCAAGGAGACATTCAGAGACTCGACGCCACTCCTGCGTTGTCTTGGTTGTGCGCTTAGGATCGTTGTCCTTTTGGAAGGTGTACGTTCGCCCCAGCCTGAGGTCCTGAGCACTCTGGAGCATGTTTTCATCAAGGATCTCTCCCTCGATCCTGACTAGTCTCCCAGTCCCTGCCGCTGAAAAACATCCCCACAGCATGATGCTGCCACCACCATGCTTCACCGTAGGGATGGTGCCAGGTTTCCTCCAGACGTGACGCTTGGCATTCAGAACAAAGAGTTCAATCTTGGTTTCATCAGACCAGATTATCTTGTTTGTCATGGTCTGAGTGTCAAACTCAGGCAAACTCCAAGCGGGCTGTCGTGTCTTTTACTGAGGAGTGGCTGCCGTCTGAACACTCTACCGTAAAGCCCTGATTGGTGGAGTGCTGCAGAGATGGTTGTCCTTCTGGAAGGTTCTCTCATCTCCACAGAGGAACTCTAGAGCTCTGTCAGAGTGGCCATCGGGTTCTTGGTCACCTCTCTGACCAAGGCCCTTCTCTCCCGATTGCTCAGTTTGGCCGGGCGGCCAGCTTTAGGAAGAGTCTTGGTGGTTCCAAACTTCTTCCATTTAAGAAGGATGGAGGCCACTGTGTTCTTGGGAACCTTCAATGCTGCAGAAATGTTTTGGTGTCCTTCCCCAGATCGGTGCCTCGACACAATCCTGTCTCGGAGCTCTATGGAAAATTCCTTAGATGTCATGGCTTGGTTTTTGCTCTGACATGAACTGTCAACTGTGGGACCTTATATAGACAGGTGTGTGCTTTTCCAAATCATGTCCAATCAATTGAATTTACCACAGGTGAACTCCAATCAAGTTGTAGAAACATCTCAAGGATGATCAATGGAAACAGGATGCACCCGAGTATCATAGCAAATGGTCTGAATACTTATTTTTTTACACATTTGCAAAAATGTCTAAAAACCTGTTTGTTTCGTCATTTGGGGTATTGTGTGTAGATTGAGGGAAAAAAATGAATTTAATAAAATGTTGAATAAGGCTGTAAACTAACAAAATGTGAAAAAAGTCAAGGGGTCTGAATACTTTCCGAAAGCACTGTAAGTTATATTGCTGTCCTGAGCCCTCGGTGTTCTCTATGGTGTTTTAGGTCAGGTTGTGACTAGGGGGGGTTCTAGGTATTATATTTCTATGTTGGTGTGTGTGTATGATTCCCAATTAGAGGCAGCTGATAATCGTTACCTTGGGGATCATACTTAGTGTGTCCTTTTTCCCACCTGCTATGTGGGATATTGTTTCGGAAGTCTCACTGTCATTAAAATGTGTAACTCTACTTGGGCCTTGGTCCAATTATTCATACGACGGTCGTGACAGAATATCCCACCTAGTCAGGACCAAGCAGCATGCCCAGGAGCAGCGTGCCCAGGAGCAGAGTGCCCAGGAGGTGAAGGAGAGTTGGTCATGGGAATAGATACGACGGTCGTGACAGAATATCCCCCCTAGTCAGGACCAAGCAGCGTGCCCAGGAGGTGAAGGAGAGTTGGTCATGGGAATAGATACGACGGTCGTGACAGAATATCCCCCCTAGTCAGGACCAAGCAGCGTGCCCAGGAGGTGAAGGAGAGTTGGTCATGGGAAGAGATACGACGGTCGTGACAGAATATCCCCCCTAGTCAGGACCAAGCAGCGTGCCCAGGAGGTGAAGGAGAGTTGGTCATGGGAATAGATACGACGGTCGTGACAGAATATCCCCCCTAGTCAGGACCAAGCAGCGTGCCCAGGAGGTGAAGGAGAGTTGGTCATGGGAATAGATACGACGGTCGTGACAGAATATCCCCCCTAGTCAGGACCAAGCAGCGTGCCCAGGAGGTGAAGGAGAGTTGGTCATGGGAAGAGATACGACGGTCGTGACAGAATATCCCCCCTAGTCAGGACCAAGCAGCGTGCCCAGGAGGTGAAGGAGAGTTGGTCATGGGAAGAGATACTAGGTGGATGCGAAGCCCTTCCTTGGGAGTCGATGGAGCAGTTTGAGGAGGGATATCAGAGACCGTCTGGGAGTCGATGGAGCAGTTTGAGGAAAGAGCCAGAGACCGTCTGGGAGTCGTTGGATCAGTTTGAGGAGAGAGCCAGAGACCGTCTGGGAGTCGTTGGATCAGTTTGAGGAGAGATATCAGAGACCGTCTGGGAGTCGATGGAGCAGTTTGAGGAGAGAGCCAGAGACCGTCTGGGAGTCGTTGGATCAGTTTGAGGAGAGAGCCAGAGACCGTCTGGGAGTCGTTGGATCAGTTTGAGGAGCGATATCAGAGACCGTCTGGGAGTCGTTGGATCAGTTTGAGGAGGGATATCAGAGACCGTCTGGGAGTCGATGGAGCAGTTTGAGGAGAGATATCAGAGACCGTCTGGGAGTCGATGGAGCAGTTTGAGGAGGGATATCAGAGACCGTCTGGGAGTCGATGGAGCAGGTTGAGGAGGGATATCAGAGACCGTCTGGGAGTCGATGGAGCAGTTTGAGGAGGGATATCAGAGACCGTCTGGGAGCAGTTTGAGGAGGGATATCAGAGACCGTCTGGGAGTCGATGGAGCAGTATGAGGAGGGATATCAGAGACCGTCTGGGAGTCGATGGAGCAGTATGAGGAGGGATATCAGAGACCGTCTGGGAGTCGAAGGAGCAGTTTGAGGAGGGATATCAGAGACCGTCTGGGAGTCGAAGGAGCAGTTGGAGGAGGGATATCAGAGACCGTCTGGGAGTCGATGGAGCAGTTTGAGGAGGGATATCAGAGACCGTCTGGGAGTCGATGGAGCAGATTGAGGAGGGATATCAGAGACCGTCTGGGAGTCGATGGAGCAGTTTGAGGAGGGATATCAGAGACCGTCTGGGAGTCGATGGAGCAGTATGAGGAGGGATATCAGAGACCGTCTGGGAGTCGATGGAGCAGCTTGAGGAGGGATATCAGAGACCGTCTGGGAGTCGATGGAGCAGATTGAGGAGGGATATCAGAGACCGTCTGGGAGTCGATGGAGCAGTTTGAGGAGAGAGCCAGAGACCGTCTGGGAGTCGATGGAGCAGTTTGAGGAGAGAGCCAGAGACCGTCTGGGAGTCGATGGAGCAGTTTGAGGAGGGATATCAGAGACCATCTGGGAGTCGATGGGGCAGTTTGAGGAGAGAGCCAGAGACCGTCTGGGAGTCGATGGAGCAGTTTGAGGAGGGATATCGGAGACCGTCTGGGAGTCGATGGAGCAGTTTGAGGAGAGAGCCAGAGACCGTCTTGGAGTCGATGGAGCAGTATGAGGAGGGATATCAGAGACCGTCTGGGAGTCGATGGAGCAGTTTGAGGAGGGATATCAGAGACCGTCTGGGAGTCGATGGAGCAGTTTGAGGAGGGATATCAGAGACCGTCTGGGAGTCGTTGGATCAGTTTGAGGAGGGATATCAGAGACCGTCTGGGAGTCGATGGAGCAGTTTGAGGAGGGATATCAGAGACCGTCTGGGAGTCGATGGAGCAGTTGGAGGAGGGATATCAGAGACCGTCTGGGAGCAGATGGAGCAGTTTGAGGAGGGATATCAGAGACCGTCTGGGAGCAGTTTGAGGAGGGATATCAGAGACCGTCTGGGAGTCGTTGGATCAGTTTGAGGAGGGATATCAGAGACCGTCTGGGAGTCGATGGAGCAGTTTGAGGAGGGATATCAGAGACCGTCTGGGAGTCGATGGAGCAGTTGGAGGAGGGATATCAGAGACCGTCTGGGAGCAGATGGAGCAGGTTGAGGAGGGATATCAGAGACCGTCTGGGAGTCGATGGAGCAGTTTGAGGAGGGATATCAGAGACCGTCTGGGAGTCGATGGAGCAGTTTGAGGAGGGATCTCAGAGACCGTCTGGGAGTCGATGGAGCAGCTTGAGGAGGGATATCAGAGACCGTCTGGGAGTCGATGGAGCAGTTTGAGGAGGGATATCAGAGACCGTCTGGGAGTCAATGGAGCAGTTTGAGGAGGGATATCAGAGACCGTCTGGGAGTCGATGGAGCAGTTTGAGGAGGGATATCAGAGACCGTCTGGGAGTCGATGGAGCAGTTTGAGGAGAGATATCAGAGACCGTCTGGGAGTCGATGGAGCAGTTTGAGGAGGGATATCAGAGACCGTCTGGGAGTCGATGGAGCAGGTTGAGGAGGGATATCAGAGACCGTCTGGGAGTCGATGGAGCAGTTTGAGGAGGGATATCAGAGACCGTCTGGGAGCAGTTTGAGGAGGGATATCAGAGACCGTCTGGGAGTCGATGGAGCAGTATGAGGAGGGATATCAGAGACCGTCTGGGAGTCGATGGAGCAGTATGAGGAGGGATATCAGAGACCGTCTGGGAGTCGATGGAGCAGCTTGAGGAGGGATATCAGAGACCGTCTGGGAGTCGATGGAGCAGATTGAGGAGGGATATCAGAGACCGTCTGGGAGTCGATGGAGCAGTTTGAGGAGAGAGCCAGAGACCGTCTGGGAGTCGATGGAGCAGTTTGAGGAGAGAGCCAGAGACCGTCTGGGAGTCGATGGAGCAGTTTGAGGAGGGATATCAGAGACCATCTGGGAGTCGATGGGGCAGTTTGAGGAGAGAGCCAGAGACCGTCTGGGAGTCGATGGAGCAGTTTGAGGAGGGATATCGGAGACCGTCTGGGAGTCGATGGAGCAGTTTGAGGAGAGAGCCAGAGACCGTCTTGGAGTCGATGGAGCAGTATGAGGAGGGATATCAGAGACCGTCTGGGAGTCGATGGAGCAGTTTGAGGAGGGATATCAGAGACCGTCTGGGAGTCGATGGAGCAGTTTGAGGAGGGATATCAGAGACCGTCTGGGAGTCGTTGGATCAGTTTGAGGAGGGATATCAGAGACCGTCTGGGAGTCGATGGAGCAGTTTGAGGAGGGATATCAGAGACCGTCTGGGAGTCGATGGAGCAGGTTGGAGGAGGGATATCAGAGAGAGATGTTGGCTAGGAGTATGCTGCAGCGCAGGCGTTTTTCAGGAGCGTGTCATCAGTCTGGTGCAACCTGTGCCGGCTCCATGCACCAGACCTCCAGTGCGCCTTCCCAGGCCGGTACGTCCTGTGCCGGCTCCCCGCACTCGCCCACCAGTGCGTGTGTACAGTCCGGAACCTCCAGCGACGGTTCACAATCCAGAGCTTCCATCGACGGTTCACAGTTCAGAGCTTCCAGCGACGGTTCACAGTTCAGAGCCTCCAGTGACTGTCCACGGCCCGGAGCTTCCAGTGACGGTCCACGGCCCGGAGCTTCCAGTGACGGTCCATAGCCGGAGCCTCCCTCTGCGCCGGTGCCCAGTCCGGGTTTTCCAGGTTTTGCGGTCGGAGTCCGCACCTTTGGGGGGGGGGGGGTACTGTCACGCCCTGACCATAGAGAGCCCTCGGGGTTCTCTATGGTGTTTTAGGTCAGTCAGGGCGTGACTAGGGTGGTTTCTAGGTATTATATTTCTATGTTGGTGTGTGTGCATGGTTCCCAATTAGAGGCAGCTGATGATCGTTACCTCTAATTGGGGATCTTAGTGTGTCCTTTTTCTCACCTGCGATGTGGGATATTGTTTCGGAAGTCTCACTGTCATTAAAATGTGTAACTCTACTTGGGCCTTGGTCCAATTATTCATACGACGGTGTGCTCTACGTATTTCACGATCGTTATATCTTTGTTGTTTTGTAAGTCTCACTATCATTAAAATGTTGAACTCTACTCACGCTGCGCCTTGGTCCAATTATTCATACGACGGTCGTGACCATTGTGTTAATGTTAGATAACTGAACACTTTATGATATGATGCATTTCATTATCGAAACGTGTTTGCTACTGTATCTATTGTTTCTGTTTGCAAATGCTATTGGCTGATAACTTAAAGAAGCTGTGCTGTGACTTTCTGTCTGTCTGTCTGTCTGTCTGTCTGTCTGTCTGTCTGTCTGTCTGTCTGTCTGTCTGTCTGTCTGTCTGTCTGTCTGTCTGTCTGTCTGTATGTCTGTCTGTCTGTCTCTCTGTCTGTCTCTCTGTCTGTCTCTCTGTCTCTCTGTCTCTCTGCCTGTCTGTCTGTCTGTCTGTCTGTCTCTCTGTCTCTCTGTCTCTCTGTCTCTCTGTCTCTCTGTCTCTCTGTCTCTGTGTGAACTGTGGGTTTCAGTTGGAAACGGGAGTAGTCTTGTATCTCTGTCTTTCTCTCTCAATTCAATTTAAGGGGCTTTGTTGGCGTAGGACACATATGTTAACATTACCAAAAGCAAGTGAAATAGATAATAAACAATAGTGTAATAAATAATTAACAGTAAACATTACACTCACAGAAGTTCCAAAATAATAAAGATATTTCAAATGTCATTTTATGTCTATAAGTATTAAAGGGAAAATAAATAAACATAAATATGGGTTGTATTTACAATGGTATTTGTTCTTCACTGGTTGACCTTTTCTTGTGGCAACAGGTCACAAATCTTGCTGCTGTGATGGCACACTGTGGTATTTCACCCAATCGATATGGGAGTTTATCAAAATTGGGTTTGTTTTCTAATTCTTTGTGGATCTGTGTAATCTGAGGGAAATATGTGTCTCTGATATGGTCATACATTTGGCAGGAGGTTAGGAAGTGCAGCTCAGTTTCCACTTCATTTTGTGGGCAGTGTGCACATAGCCTGTCTTCTCTTGAGAGCCAGGTCTGCCTACGGCGGCCTTTCTCAATAGCAAGGCTATGCTCACTGAGTCTGTACATAGTTAAAGCTTTCCTTAAGTTTGGGACAGTGTACTCTCTGTTTAGGGCCAGATAGCATTCTAGTTTGCTCTGTTTTTTTTGGTTAAATCATTCCAATGTGTCAAGTATCTATCTTTTTGTTTTCTCATGATTTGTTTGGGTCTAATTGTGTTGCTGTCCTGAAGCTCTGTGGGGTCTGTTTGTGAACAGAGCCCCAGGACCAGCTTGCTTAGGGGACTCTTCTCCAGGTTCATCTCTCTGTAGGTGATGGCTTTGTTATGGTAGGTTTGGGAATCGCTTCCTTTTAGGTGGTTGTAGAATTTAACGTCTCTTTTCTGTATTTTGATCATTGGTGGGTATCGGCCTAATCTCCCTGTCTCTGTGTGAATTGTGGGTCTCAGTACTAAAGGGGAGGAGTCTTAATCTCCATGATGCTTGAGATTCTCAGTCATTTAAATTCAGGCTCTGCTCCTCTGCAAGACCACTCTGCATACCAAATAGCACCCTGTTCCCTATATAGTCATCCACCCTCCATACCAAATAGCACCCTGTTCCCTATATAGTCATCCACCCTCCATACCAAATAGCACCCTGTTCCCTATATAGTCATCCACCCTCCATACCAAATAGCACCCTGTTCCCTATATAGTCATCCACCCTCCATACCAAATAGCACCCTGTTCCCTATATAGTCATCCATCCTCCATACCAAATAGCACCCTGTTCCCTATATAGTCATCCACCCTCCATACCAAGGCTCTGCTCCTCTGCAAGACCATCCTCCATACCAAATAGCAGCCTATTCCCTATATAGTCATCCACTCTGCATACCAAATAGCACCCTATTCCCTATATAGTCATCCACCCTCCATACCAAGGCTCTGCTCCTCTGCAAGACCATCCTCCATACCAAATAGCACCCTATTCCCTATATAGTCATCCACCCTCCATACCAAATAGCACCCTATTCCCTATATAGTCATCCACCCTCCATACCAAATAGCACCCTATTCCCTATATAGTGTTCCATCCTCCATACCAAATAGCACCCTGTTCCCTATATAGTCATCCACCCTCCATACCAAATAGCAGCCTATTCCCTATATAGTGTTCCATCCTCTATACCAAATAGCAGCCTATTCCCTATATAGTGTTCCATCCTCCATACCAAATAGCACCCTATTCCCTATATGGTACATACCAAATAGCACCCTATTCCCTATGTAGTGATCCACTCTGCATACCAAATAGCAGCCTATTCCCTACATAGGGATCCACTCTGAATACCAAATAGCAGCCTATTCCCTATATAGTCATCCACTCTGCATACCAGTACAGTGCCTTCCAAAACTATTCATCCCCTTTGGCGTTTTTCCTATTTTTTTGCATTATAACTGTCAGTTATAATATAACCTGTAATTTAAATAGATTTTTATTTGGATTTCATGTAATGGACAAACACAAAATAGTCCAAATTAGTGAAGTGAAATGAAAAAATAACTTGTTAAAAAAATTAAAAAAATAATGTCATGACGTCGCTTGGGTAGTGCAAACCCCATCCCCCTCTCCCTGCCTCTCCCTTTCCTACCACAATCCATGCGGTGATCACAGAGAGATGTCGTAAATTCCTGAGAATCTCCTCATGGCCCAACAGTATTAGACAAACTTTCAGGACAAAGGAATTCTCTTCCACCTCACAGAACTTGAGGTACGAACATATTTCATATTCCTGCAAAAGTATGAAAGCTCGGTGGAGAGTCCAGCTATGAACCGGTCCATTTGTCACCACGTGGGAAACTCATGTGAGACTGTGGGACTACATACCATACCGCTGTTTATATAATAACCTCAGATATGAGGTTTACATCTGTTTGTTGTATAAAATGAATGAGTGAGTATGATACTGTTTGTATAATTGTGTAATATGATTTTGAACTGTTTAATGAAGGAAAATACAAATCCCTGTTGTATTTGAACTAAATCCAAGGACCGCCCTGAGCCAGTTGGGTCAATTGTTATAATTATGGACTCTGTAGTGAATTCTTAGTCGAACGCCATTTCCCCTTTGTCTAACAAGCTGCCATGCCGGTTTAGCCCCCTAGGGCATATTTCTCCCATCAGTTCATGTAACTATTTTAAGTTTGTTTGTTTGTTTATGCATTTCTGTGAATTAATTAGTTAGTAATAAATAAATGATTTAAGACAATTGATGTATGGATGACTCATAGTGAAGACTGGGTTCGTGCAGATAATCAACAATTTACGACGTTTGGAATGAGACTAACGTGAGGTAGAGTAAATAAATCATCAATTAGAAGACTATTGATCAGATATGAAAATATCTGAAAGGTTATATTGGGAAATTATAACTTTGTAATCGGACTATTTTCCCTGGTGCCCTCGAATTCATAGTTAATTAGTTACGTTATTACTCAGTTGATCGCGTAATCCCTAATTACAGGAATCTTTGATAAAAACTATAAGTCTTCAATTTAATGATAGCAAAGACACGACAATAATAATAATGGAAAAGTGGTGCGTGCATATGTATTCACCCCCTTTGCTATGAAGCCCCTAAATAAGATCTGGTGCAACCAATTACCTTCCGAAGTCACATAATTAGTTAAATAAAGTCCACCTGTGTGCATTCTAAGTGTCACATGATTTCAGTGTATATATAAACCTGTTCTGAAAGGCCCCAGTCTGCAACACCACTAAGCAAGGGGCACCACCAAGCAAGCGGCACTATGAAGACAAAGGAGCGCTCCAAACAGGTCAGGGACAAAGTTGTGGAGAAGTACAGATCAGGGTTGGATTATAAAAAAATATCCGAAATGTTGAACATCCCACGGAGCACCATTTAAATCATTATTATAAAATGGAAAGAATATGTCACCACAACAAATCTGTCAAGAGAGGACCGTCCACCAAAACTCATGGACCAGGCAAGGAGGACATTAATCAGAGAGGAAACAAAGAGACCAAAGATAACCCTGAAGGAGCTGCAAAGCTCCACAGCGGAGATTGGAGTATCTGTCCATAGGACCACTTTAAGCCGTACACTCCACAGAGCTGGGCTTTACGGAAGAGTTAAAATAAGCAAACACATTTGGTGTTCGCCAAAAGGCATGTGAGAGACTCCCCAAACATATGGAAGAAGGTACTCTGGTCAGATGAGACTAAAATTGAGCTTTTGGCCATCAAGGAAAACGCTATGTCTGGCACAAAACCAACACCTCTCATCACCCCGAGAACACCATCCCCAAGACCACAGTGAAGCATGGTGGTGGCAGCATCATGCTGTGGGGATGTTTTTCATCGTCAGGGACTGGGAAACTGGTCAGAATTGAAGTAATGATGGATGGCGCTAAATACAGGGAAATTCTTGGAGGAAACCTGTTTCAGTCATTCAAAGATTTGAGACTGGGACGAAGGTTCACCTTCCAGCAGGACAATGACCCTAAGCATACTGCTAAAGCAACACTCGAGTGGTTTAAGAGGAAACATTTAAATGTCTTGGAATGGCCTAGTCAAAGCCCAGACCTCAATCCAATTGAGAATATGTGGTATGACTTAAAGATTGCTATACACCAGCAGAACCCATTCAACTTGAAGGAGCTGGAGCAGTTTTGCCTTGAAGAATGGGCAAAAATCCCAGTGGCTAGATGTGCCAAGCTTATAGAGACATACCCCAAGAGACTTGCAGCTGTAATTGCTGCATAAGGTGACTCTACAAAGTATTGACTTTGTGGGGGGATGAAGAGTTATGCACGCTCAAGTTTTCTGTTGTTTTTGTCTTGTTTCTTGTTTGTTTCATTATAAAAAATATTTAGCATCTTCAAAGTGGTCGGCATGTTGTGTAAATCAAATGATACAAACCCCCCAAAAATAATAAATACTTTTTATTTTTATTTTTAATTCCAGGTTGTAACAAAAATGCCAAGGGTGAATACTTTCGCAAGCCACTGTAGCACCCTATTCCCTAGACATCATGGTTAACAATACTGTTGACCAGAGACCTGAGGGCTCTGTTAGGATGCACCCTACCCCCTAGACATCATGGTTAACAATACTGTTGACCAGAGACCTGAGGGCTCTGTTAGGATGCACCCTACCCCCTAGACATCATGGTTAACAATACTGTTGACCAGAGACCTGAGGGCTCTGTTAGGATGCCATCCAGCCCACAATAGCTCTATACTTTAAGACAATAGTACAACATAATTATATTATTTTTAAACATGAAATATGTCTTTCATTGTGCACTCAATCGACGTGGGCTTCAATATATACTTATAGCTCTTTTGACAAATTCACAGTCCTTCTTTTAAAACCCCAGGAAGGCTTTGGAAAGATGGGATAAGTACATGCTGTCATTTTCCACTTGAGATTCTCCACCGTTCTTCCTAACAAGCAGCAGTGGCTTTCTTAAACAGACAGTTCTGGCCAGATTCTCCCTCGGTCTCTTCAACAGCGGCATATTGACGAGTTGATCAATACGACACATACATTCATGCTTCCAAGAATAAAACGGAGGCGGACAATTTGCATGGGCTGTGTCCCAAATGACACCCTGTACCCTACGTAAGTCAGCTCATCCCTTCCTCGGTGTCCACATCACCAACAAACTATCGTGGTCCAAACACACCAAGACAGTCGTGAAGAGGGCACGACAAAGCCTATTCCCCCTCAGGAAACTAAAAAGATTTGGCATGGGTCCTGAGATCCTCAAAAGGTTCTACAGCTGCACCATCGAGAGCATCCTGACTGGTCGCTTCACTGCCTGGTATGGCAACTGCTCGGCCTCCGACCGCAAGGCACTACAGAGGGTAGTGCGTACGGCCCAGTACATCACTGGGGCCAAGCTTCCTGCCATCCAGGACCTCTATACCAGGCAGTGTCAAAGGAAGGCCCTAAAAATAGCCTTCCAGGGGGTACCGGCTATATACCGGCCTCCACATTGACTCTGTACCGGTACCCCCTGTATTTAGCCTCCACATTGACTCTGTACCGTAACACACTGTATATAGCCTCCACATTGACTCTGTACCGGTACCCCCTGTATATAGCCTCCACATTGACTCTGTACCGGTACCCCCTGTATATAGCCTCCACATTGACTCTGTACCGGTACCCCATGTATTTTAGCCTCCACATTGACTCTGTACCGTAACACCCTGTATATAGCCTCCACATTGACTCTGTACCGTAACACCCTGTATATAGCCTCCACATTGACTCTGTACCGGTACCCCCTGTATATAGCCTCCACATTGACTCTGTACCGGTACCCCCTGTATATAGCCTCCACATTGACTCTGTACCGGTACCCCCTGTATATAGCCTCCACATTGACTCTGTACCGGTACCCCCTGTATATAGCCTCCACATTGACTCTGTACCGGTACCCCCTGTATATAGCCTCCACATTGACTCTGTACCGGTACCCCCTGTATATAGCCTCCACATTGACTCTGTACCGGTACCCCATGTATTTTAGCCTCCACATTGACTCTGTACCGTAACACCCTGTATATAGCCTCCATATTGACTCTGTACCGTAACACCCTGTATATAGCCTCCACATTGACTCTGTACCGGTACCCCCTGTATATAGCCTCCACATTGACTCTGTACCAGTACCCCCTGTATATAGCCTCCACACTGACTCTGTACCGGTACCCCCTGTATATAGCCTCCACATTGACTCTGTACCGTAACACCCTGTATATAGCCTCCACATTGACTCTGTACCGGTACCCCCTGTATATAGCCTCCACATTGACTCTGTACCGGTACCCCCTGTATTTAGCCTCCACATTGACTCTGTACCGTAACACCCTGTATATAGCCTCCACATTGCCTCTGTACCGTAACACCCTGTATATAGCCTCCACATTGACTCTGTACCGTAACACCCTGTATATAGCCTCCACATTGACTCTGTACCGTAACACCCTGTATTTAGCCTCCACATTGACTCTGTACCGGTACCCCCTGTATATAGCCTCCACATTGACTCTGTACCGGTACCCCCTGTATATAGCCTCCACATTGACTCTGTACCGTAACACCCTGTATATAGCCTCCACATTGACTCTGTACCGTAACACCCTGTATATAGCCTCCACATTGACTCTGTACCGTAACACCCTGTATATAGCCTCCACATTGACCCTGTACCGTAACACCCTGTATATAGCCTCCTCATTGACTCTGTACCGTAACACCCTGTATATAGCCTCCTCATTGACTCTGTACCGTAACACCCTGTATATAGCCTCCTCATTGACTCTGTACCGTAACACCCTGTATATAGCCTCCTCATTGACTCTGTACCGTAACACCCTGTATATAGCCTCCTCATTGACTCTGTACCGTAACACCCTGTATATAGCCTCACTGTGGTAATTATATTGTTGCTCTTTCATTTTTTATATATATATATTTTTTGATTGGAAGTAGTGCACTGTATAGGGAATAGGGTGCCATTTAGGGCGCAGTGTGGTGATGGTTGAATTGTCAGAAAGCCACCAGTCTATAGCTTGGATCTCCACTGTAATCCTAGTACTCTGTTCCACTGTAATCCTAGTGCTCTGTTCCACTGTAATCCTAGTGCTCTGTTCCACTGTAATCCTAGTGCTCTGTTCCACTGTAATCCTAGTGCTCTGTTCCACTGTAATCCTAGTGCTCTGTTCCACTGTAATCCTAGTGCTCTGTTCCACTGTAATCCTAGTGCTCTGTTCCACTGTAATCCTAGTGCTCTGTTCCACTGTAATCCTAGTACTCTGTTCCACTGTAATCCTAGTACTCTGTTCCACTGTAATCCTAGTACTCTGTTCCACTGTAATCCTGGTACTCTGTTCCACTGTAATCCTAGTACTCTGTTCCACTGTAGTTCTCTCTGAATGGCAGTGGGCCAAGGCAGTCAATCTTGTAGACGCTGGACATATTCGATGGTCAGGTCGATAACCACAGCCCAGCCCACATCTAGGTGGTCAGACAGCAGCCCTGTCCTTCACCAACCACATCTAGGTGGTCAGACAGGAGCCCTGTCCTTCACCGACCACATCTAGGTGGTCAGACAGCAGCCCTGTTCTTCACCGACCACATCTAGGTGGTCAGACAGCAGCCCTGTCCTTCACCGACCACATCTAGGTGGTCAGACAGCAGCCTTGTCCTTCACCAACCACATCTAGGTGGTCAGACAGCAGCCCTGTCCTCCACCGACCACATCTAGGTGGTCAGACAGCAGCCTTGTCCTTCACCAACCACATCTAGGTGGTCAGACAGCAGCCCTGTCCTTCACCAACCACATCTAGGTGGTCAGACAGCAGCCCTGTCCTCCACCAACCACATCTAGGTGGTCAGACAGCAGCCTTGTCCTTCACCGACCACATCTAGGTGGTCAGACAGCAGCCCTGTCCTCCACCGACCACATCTAGGTGGTCAGACAGCAGCCCTGTCCTCCAACGACCACATCTAGGTGGTCAGACAGCAGCCTTGTCCTTCACCAACCACATCTAGGTGGTCAGACAGCAGCCCTGTCCTCCACCAACCACATCTAGGTGGTCAGACAGCAGCCCTGTCCTTCACCAACCACATCTAGGTGGTCAGACAGCAGCCCTGTCCTTCACCAACCACATCTAGGTGGTCAGACAGCAGCCCTGTCCTTCACCAACCACATCTAGGTGGTCAGACAGCAGCCCTGTCCTTCACCAACCACATCTAGGTGGTCAGACAGCAGCCCTGTCCTCCACCGACCACATCTAGGTGGTCAGACAGCAGCCCTGTCCTTCACCGACCACATCTAGGTGGTCAGACAGCAGCCCTGTCCTTCACCGACCACATCTAGGTGGTCAGACAGCAGCCCTGTCCTTCACCAACCACATCTAGGTGGTCAGACAGCAGCCCTGTCCTTTAGCAACCACATCTAGGTGGTCAGACAGCAGCCCTGTCCTTCACCAACCACATCTAGGTGGTCAGACAGCAGCCCTGTCCTTCACCAACCACATCTAGGTGGTCAGACAGCAGCCCTGTCCTTCACCAACCACATCTAGGTGGTCAGACAGCAGCCCTGTCCTCCACCGACCACATCTAGGTG
Organism: Salvelinus namaycush; assembly: GCF_016432855.1. Lineage (NCBI taxonomy): Eukaryota > Metazoa > Chordata > Actinopteri > Salmoniformes > Salmonidae > Salvelinus > Salvelinus namaycush. Next base: position 8,676 of record NW_024059832.1, on the reverse strand, counting down.
GTCAGACAGCAGCCCTGTCCTTCACCAACCACATCTAGGTGGTCAGACAGCAGCCCTGTCCTCCACCAACCACATCTAGGTGGTCAGACAGCAGCCCTGTCCTCCAGCAACCACATCTAGGTGGTCAGACAGCAGCCCTGTCCTCCACCAACCACATCTAGGTGGTCAGACAGCAGCCCTGTCCTTCACCGACCACATCTAGGTGGTCAGACAGCAGCCCTGTCCTTCACCGACCACATCTAGGTGGTCAGACAGCAGCCCTGTCCTTCACCTACCACATCTAGGTGGTCAGACAGCAGCCCTGTCCTTCACCAACCACATCTAGGTGGTCAGACAGCAGCCCTGTCCTCCAGCAACCACATCTAGGTGGTCAGACAGCAGCCCTGTCCTTCACCAACCACATCTAGGTGGTCAGACAGCAGCCTTGTCCTTCACCAACCACATCTAGGTGGTCAGACAGCAGCCCTGTCCTCCACCAACCACATCTAGGTGGTCAGACAGCAGCCCTGTCCTTCACCAACCACATCTAGGTGGTCAGACAACAGCCCTGTCCTCCACCAACCACATCTAGGTGGTCAGACAGCAGCCCTGTCCTTCACCAACCACATCTAGGTGGTCAGACAGCAGCCCTGTCCTCCACCAACCACATCTAGGTGGTCAGACAGCAGCCCTGTCCTTCACCAACCACATCTAGGTGGTCAGACAGCAGCCCTGTCCTTCACCGACCACATCTAGGTGGTCAGACAGCAGCCCTGTCCTTCACCAACCACATCTAGGTGGTCAGACAGCAGCCCTGTTTCACCGACCACATCTAGGTGGTCAGACAGCAGCCCTGTCCTTCACCAACCACATCTAGGTGGTCAGACAGCAGCCCTGTCCTTCACCAACCACATCTAGGTGGTCAGACAGCAGCCCTGTCCTCCACCAACCACATCTAGGTGGTCAGACAGCAGCCCTGTCCTTCACCGACCACATCTAGGTGGTCAGACAGCAGCCTTGTCCTTCACCGACCACATCTAGGTGGTCAGACAGCAGCCTTGTCCTTCACCAACCACATCTAGGTGGTCAGACAGCAGCCCTGTCCTCCACCAACCACATCTAGGTGGTCAGACAGCAGCCCTGTCCTTCACCAACCACATCTAGGTGGTCAGACAGCAGCCCTGTCCTTCACCAACCACATCTAGGTGGTCAGACAGCAGCCCTGTCCTTCACCAACCACATCTAGGTGGTCAGACAGCAGCCCTGTCCTTCACCAACCACATCTAGGTGGTCAGACAGCAGCCCTGTTCTTCACCGACCACATCTAGGTGGTCAGACAGCAGCCCTGTCCTTCACCAACCACATCTAGGTGGTCAGACAGCAGCCCTGTCCTTCACCAACCACATCTAGGTGGTCAGACAGCAGCCCTGTCCTTCACCAACCACATCTAGGTGGTCAGACAGCAGCCCTGTCCTTCACCGACCACATCTAGGTGGTCAGACAGCAGCCCTGTTCTTCACCGACCACATCTAGGTGGTCAGACAGCAGCCCTGTCCTTCACCGACCACATCTAGGTGGTCAGACAGCAGCCTTGTCCTTCACCAACCACATCTAGGTGGTCAGACAGCAGCCCTGTCCTTCACCAACCACATCTAGGTGGTCAGACAGCAGCCCTGTCCTTCACCAACCACATCTAGGTGGTCAGACAGCAGCCCTGTCCTTCACCAACCACATCTAGGTGGTCAGACAGCAGCCCTGTCCTTCAGCAACCACATCTAGGTGGTCAGACAGCAGCCCTGTCCTTCACCAACCACATCTAGGTGGTCAGACAGCAGCCCTGTCCTTCACCGACCACATCTAGGTGGTCAGACAGCAGCCTTGTCCTTCACCAACCACATCTAGGTGGTCAGACAGCAGCCCTGTCCTTCAGCAACCACATCTAGGTGGTCAGACAGCAGCCCTGTCCTCCACCAACCACATCTAGGTGGTCAGACAGCAGCCCTGTCCTTCAACAACCACATCTAGGTGGTCAGACAGCAGCCTTGTCCTTCACCAACCACATCTAGGTGGTCAGACAGCAGCCCTGTCCTTCACCAACCACATCTAGGTGGTCAGACAGCAGCCCTGTCCTTCACCGACCACATCTAGGTGGTCAGACAGCAGCCCTGTCCTTCACCAACCACATCTAGGTGGTCAGACAGCAGCCCTGTCCTTCACCGACCACATCTAGGTGGTCAGACAGCAGCCCTGTCCCCTATTGGCTTCCACTCTTTGTCTCTTTACTGTCCTTTCTGTCTGTCTGAAGCAGGATTTCAACAGAGAAGACCTTTCTGGAAACATTACAACGAGGACAGAGACAGGGGAGGGTTGGAGGAGACGGAAGGATTTTGGTCACTTCAGGAGATGGATGATTCTGAGGTTTCTGCACGGTTGGATGAGTCATTATTAAAGCCATATATTATTCTTCAGGAGGTGGATGATTCTGAGGTTTCTGCACGGTTGGATGAGTCATTATAAAAGGCAGATATTATTCTTCAGGAGATGGATGATTCTGAGGTTTCTGCACGGTTGGATGAGTCATTATAAAGAGAGATATTATTCTTCAGGAGATGGATGATTCTGAGGTTTCTGCATGGATGGATGAGTCATTATAAAGAGAGATATTATTCTTCAGGAGATGGATGATTCTGAGGTTTCTGCACGGTTGGATGAGTCATTATAAAAGGCAGATATTATTCTTCAGGAGATGGATGATTCTGAGGTTTCTGCACGGTTGGATGAGTCATTATAAAGGCAGATATTATTCTTCAGGAGATGGATGATTCTGAGGTTTCTGCACGGTTGGATGAGTCATTATAAAGGCAGATATTATTTTCTGAAATGATTCTTCTTCAACTTGATTCTTCCTGTGTTTTTTAATTGATGGGAAGACAAAAGCCTTTGACGAGTTCATCTTTTCAATGTGAAATCAAGATATCTGCAAAAAACGCTGTTGCTAGGTAGATTCTGAGGTTTCTGGTTGGATGAATCATTAGTAAAGCTTATCTTCATGACGAAACTCTTCGTTGTTTCACTTCCTGTGGTTTTAATTGATAGACGTGTCCACGATGGGTTCATGTCTTCCTGTGGTTTTAATTGATAGACGTGTCCACGATGGGTTCATGTCTTCCTGTGGTTTTAATTGATAGACGTGTCCACGATGGCTTCATGTCTTCCTGTGGTTTTAATTGATAGACGTGTCCACGATGGCTTCATGTCTTCCTGTGGTTTTAATTGATAGACGTGTCCACGATGGCTTCATGTCTTCCTGTGGTTTTAATTGATAGACGTGTCCACGATGGCTTCATGTCTTCCTGTGGTTTTAATTGATAGACGTGTCCACGATGGCTTCATGTCTTCCTGTGGTTTTAATTGATAGACGTGTCCACGATGGCTTCATGTCTTCCTGTGGTTTTAATTGATAGACGTGTCCACGATGGGTTCATGTCTTCCTGTGGTTTTAATTGATAGACGTGTCCACGATGGCTTCATGTCTTCCTGTGGTTTTAATTGATAGACGTGTCCACGATGGCTTCATGTCTTCCTGTGGTTTTAATTGATAGACGTGTCCACGATGGCTTCATGTCTTCCTGTGGTTTTAATTGATAGACGTGTCCACGATGGGTTCATGTCTTCAATGTAGACTAAGTAGAATGACACACTGAAACTTGACAATCTTTGTATATAATCAATTCCGTACCTGACAGAGTTATTGTGAAAGCTAAATACTTAACTCCCTTAATTTACCTCATTTGCACTCACTGTATATAGACTTTTTGTTTTCTTTTGTTCTACTGTATTATTGACTGTATGTTTTGTTTATTCCATGTGTAACTCTGTGTTGTTGTTTGTGTCGAACTGCTTTGCTTTATCTTGGTCAGGTCGCAGTTGTAAATGAGAACTTGTTCTCAACTAGCCTACCTGGTTAAATAAAGGTTAAATAAATAAAATATAAAATAAATTGTAATGCAAGCTACTTCCTGTATCTAGAGACAACATCCAATAGTTGAAGTTAGATCCAATAGTTGAAGTTAGCACGGTGCTACATAACCCGGTCGTAACACGGTGCTACATAACCCGGTCGTAACACGGTGCTACATAACCCGGTCGTAACACGGTGCTACATAACCCGGTCGTAGCACGGTGCTACATAACCCGGTCGTATCACGGTGCTACATAACCCGGTCGTATCACGGTACTACATAACCCGGTCGTAGCACGGTGCTACATAACCCGGTCGTATCACGGTGCTACATAACCCGGTCGTATCACGGTGCTACATAACCCGGTCGTAACACGGTACTACATAACCCGGTCGTATCACGGTGCTACATAACCCGGTCGTAACACGGTACTACATAACCCGGTCGTAGCACGGTGCTACATAACCCGGTCGTAGCACGGTACTACATAACCCGGTCGTAACACGGTACTACATAACCCGGTCGTAGCACGGTGCTACATAACCCGGTCGTATCACGGTGCTACATAACCCGGTCGTATCACGGTGCTACATAACCCGGTCGTATCACGGTGCTACATAACCCGGTCGTAACACGGTACTACATAACCCGGTCGTATCACGGTGCTACATAACCCGGTCGTATCACGGTACTACATAACCCGGTCGTAGCACGGTGCTACATAACCCGGTCGTAACACGGTGCTACATAACCCGGTCGTATCACGGTACTACATAACCCGGTCGTATCACGGTGCTACATAACCCGGTCGTAACACGGTACTACATAACCCGGTCGTATCACGGTGCTACATAACCCGGTCGTAACACGGTACTACATAACCCGGTCGTATCACGGTGCTACATAACCCGGTCGTAACACGGTGCTACATAACCCGGTCGTATCACGGTGCTACATAACCCGGTCGTAACACGGTACTACATAACCCGGTCGTAGCACGGTGCTACATAACCCGGTCGTATCACGGTGCTACATAACCCGGTCGTAACACGGTGCTACATAACCCGGTCGTATCACGGTGCTACATAACCCGGTCGTATCACGGTGCTACATAACCCGGTCGTAGCACGGTGCTACATAACCCGGTCGTATCACGGTGCTACATAACCCGGTCGTATCACGGTGCTACATAACCCGGTCGTAACACGGTGCTACATAACCCGGTCGTATCACGGTACTACATAACCCGGTCGTATCACGGTGCTACATAACCCGGTCGTAACACGGTGCTACATAACCCGGTCGTATCACGGTGCTACATAACCCGGTCGTATCACGGTGCTACATAACCCGGTCGTAGCACGGTGCTACATAACCCGGTCGTAGCACGGTGCTACATAACCCGGTCGTATCACGGTGCTACATAACCCGGTCGTATCACGGTACTACATAACCCGGTCGTATCACGGTGCTACATAACCCGGTCGTATCACGGTGCTACATAACCCGGTCGTATCACGGTGCTACATAACCCGGTCGTATCACGGTGCTACATAACCCGGTCGTATCACGGTGCTACATAACCCGGTCGTAACACGGTGCTACATAACCCGGTCGTATCACGGTGCTACATAACCCGGTCGTATCACGGTGCTACATAACCCGGTCGTAGCACGGTGCTACATAACCCGGTCGTAGCAAGGTGCTACATAACCCGGTCGTATCACGGTACTACATAACCCGGTCGTATCACGGTACTACATAACCCGGTCGTATCACGGTACTACATAACCCGGTCGTAGCACGGTGCTACATAACCCGGTCGTATCACGGTGCTACATAACCCGGTCGTAACACGGTGCTACATAACCCGGTCGTATCACGGTGCTACATAACCCGGTCGTATCACGGTGCTACATAACCCGGTCGTAGCACGGTACTACATAACCCGGTCGTATCACGGTACTACATAACCCGGTCGTATCACGGTGCTACATAACCCGGTCGTATCACGGTACTACATAACCCGGTCGTAGCAAGGTGCTACATAACCCAGTCGCTCTGTTATCACAGACACCCTGTTCCACTGGGCTAGGATGCTAACTCCTGTCTCTGTTATCACAGACACCCTGTTCCACTGGGCTAGGATGCTAACTCCTGTCTCTGTTATCACAGACACCCTGTTCCACTGGGCTAGGACGCTAACTCCTGTCTCTGTTATCACAGACACCCTGTTCCACTGGGCTAGGAGGCTAACTCCTGTCTCTGTTATCACAGACACCCTGTTCCACTGGGCTAGGACGCTAACTCCTGTCTCTGTTATCACAGACACCCTGTTCCACTGGGCTAGGACGCTAACTCCTGTCTCTGATATCACAGACACCCTGTTCCACTGGGCTAGGACGCTAACTCCTGTCTCTGTTATCACAGACACCCTGTTCCACTGGGCTAGGATGCTAACTCCTGTCTCTGTTATCACAGACACCCTGTTCCACTGGGCTAGGATGCTAACTCCTGTCTCTGTTATCACAGACACCCTGTTCCACTGGGCTAGGATGCTAACTCCTGTCTCTGTTATCACAGACACCCTGTTCCACTGGGCTAGGATGCTAACTCCTGTCTCTGTTATCACAGACACCCTGTTCCACTGGGCTAGGAGGCTAACTCCTGTCTCTGTTATCACAGACACCCTGTTCCATTGGGCTAGGATGCTAACTCCTGTCTCTGTTATCACAGACACCCTGTTCCACTGGGCTAGGATGCTAACTCCTGTCTCTGTTATCACAGACACCCTGTTCCACTGGGCTAGGATGCTAACTCCTGTCTCTGTTATCACAGACACCCTGTTCCACTGGGCTAGGATGCTAACTCCTGTCTCTGTTATCACAGACACCCTGTTCCACTGGGCTAGGAGGCTAACTCCTGTCTCTGTTATCACAGACACCCTGTTCCATTGGGCTAGGATGCTAACTCCTGTCTCTGTTATCACAGACACCCTGTTCCACTGGGCTAGGATGCTAACTCCTGTCTCTGTTATCACAGACACCCTGTTCCACTGGGCTAGGATGCTAACTCCTGTCTCTGTTATCACAGACACCCTGTTCCATTGGGCTAGGATGCTAACTCCTGTCTCTGTTATCACAGACACCCTGTTCCACTGGGCTAGGATGCTAACTCCTGTCTCTGTTATCACAGACACCCTGTTCCACTGGGCTAGGATGCTAACTCCTGTCTCTGTTATCACAGACACCCTGTTCCACTGGGCTAGGATGCTAACTCCTGTCTCTGTTATCACAGACACCCTGTTCCACTGGGCTAGGATGCTAACTCCTGTCTCTGTTATCACAGACAGCCTGTTCCACTGGGCTAGGATGCTAACTCCTGTCTCTGTTATCACAGACAGCCTGTTCCACTGGGCTAGGATGCTAACTCCTGTCTCTGTTATCACAGACACCCTGTTCCACCGGGCTAGGACGCTAACTCCTGTCTCTGTTATCACAGACACCCTGTTCCACCGGGCTAGGACGCTAACTCCTGTCTCTGTTATCACAGACACCCTGTTCCACTGGGCTAGGATGCTAACTCCTGTCTCTGTTATCACAGACACCCTGTTCCACTGGGCTAGGACGCTAACTCCTGTCTCTGTTATCACAGACACCCTGTTCCACTGGGCTAGGACGCTAACTCCTGTCTCTGTTATCACAGACACCCTGTTCCACTGGGCTAGGATGCTAACTCCTGTCTCTGTTATCACAGACACCCTGTTCCACCGGGCTAGGACGCTAACTCCTGTCTCTGATATCACAGACACCCTGTTCCACTGGGCTAGGATGCTAACTCCTGTCTCTGTTATCACAGACACCCTGTTCCACTGGGCTAGAGGAAGTGCTGGCTGTTATAATGGGTTATCTGGCTGTATTAACAAGTGAGGAGGTTGATGAGGATGCTAACCTCATTCCACTGTTCTACAGGAAGTTATGAGCACCTATAATTGCCTGTCATTTTCACTAAATATGCATATTATTCTTTTTTTTTGTTGCAAGGTAGCAGTTGCATTGGTGTCCACCTTATTAAACAGGAACTGTTTTCCTGCCCCTTTATTAACCAGCTGGTCCCAGGTAGCTACTGGAGGCTAATCTGCCCCTTTATTAACCAGCTGGTCCCAGGTAGCTACTGGAGGCTAATCTGCCCCTTTATTAACCAGCTGGTCCCAGGTAGCTACTGGAGGCTAATCTGCCCCTTTATTAACCAGCTGGTCCCAGGTAGCTACTGGAGGCTAATCTGCCCCTTTATTAACCAGCTGGTCCCCAGGTAGCTACTGGAGGCTAATCTGCCCCTTTATTAACCAGCTGGTCCCAGGTAGCTACTGGAGGCTAATCTGCCCCTTTATTAACCAGCTGGTCCCAGGTAGCTACTGGAGGCTAATCTGCCCCTTTATTAACCAGCTGGTCCCAGGTAGCTACTGGAGGCTAATCTGCCCCTTTATTTAACCAGCTGGTCCCAGGTAGCTACTGGAGGCTAATCTGCCCCTTTATTAACCAGCTGGTCCCAGGTAGCTACTGGAGGCTAATCTGCCCCTTTATTAACCAGCTGGTCCCAGGTAGCTACTGGAGGCTAATCTGCCCCTTTATTAACCAGCTGGTCCCAGGTAGCTACTGGGAGGCTAATCTGCCCCTTTTATTAACCAGCTAGGTCCCAGGTAGCTACTGGAGGCTAATCTGCCCCTTTATTTAAC
>NW_024059831.1:0-30896 GCF_016432855.1 Salvelinus namaycush | reverse complement strand
TAGACACACTACCCTGATCCATCCCCCGGTTCGGACCATTAACTAGACACACTACCCTGCTCCATCCTCCGGTAGGACCATTAACTAGACACACTACCCTGCTCCATCCTCCGGGTAGGCCCATTAACTAGACGCACACTACCCTGCTCCATCCTCCAGGTAGGACCATTAACTAGACACACTACCCTGCTCCATCCTCCGGGTAGGACCATTAACTAGACACACTACCCTGCTCCATCCTCCGGGTAGGACCATTAACTAGACACACTACCCTGCTCCATCCTCCAGGTAGGCCCATTAACCAGACACACACTACCCTGCTCCATCCTCCGGGTAGGACCATTAACTAGACACACTACCCTGCTCCATCCTCCGGGTAGGCCCATTAACTAGACACACTACCCTGCTCCATCCTCCGGGTAGGCCCATTAACCAGACGCACACTACCCTGCTCCATCCTCCGGGTAGGCCCATTAACTAGACGCACACTACCCTGCTCCATCCTCCGGGTAGGACCATTAACTAGACGCACACTACCCTGCTCCATCCTCCGGGTAGGACCATTAACTAGACACACTACCCTGCTCCATCCTCCGGGTAGGACCATTAACCAGACGCACACTACCCTGCTCCATCCTCCGGGTAGGACCATTAACTAGACACACTACCCTGCTCCATCCTCCGGGTAGGACCATTAACCTCTAACACCTCCCAAACCCGGATCCGGGAGCACCCCCATCAGTAGAAAAGCTACTAGCATAGCCTAGCATAGCGTCACAAGTAAATACTAGCATCTAAATATCATTAAATCACAAGTCCAAGACACCAGATGAAAGATACACATCTTGTGAATCCAGCCATCATTTCTGATTTTTAAAATGTTTTACAGGGAAGACACAATATGTAAATCTATTAGCTAACCACGTTAGCAAAAGACACCACTTTTTTTACTCCACCAGTTTTTTACTCCATCAGTAGCTATCACAAATTCGACCAAATAAAGATATAAATAGCCACTAACCAAGAAACAACTTCATCAGATGACAGTCTGATAACATATTTATTGTATAGCATATGTTTTGTTAGAAAAATGTGCATATTTCAGGTATAAATCATAGTTTACCATTGCAGCCACCATCACAACTCTCACCAAAGCGACTAGAATAACTACAGAGAGCAACGTGTATTAACTAATTACTCATCATAAAACATTTCTTAAAAATACACAGCGTACAGCAATTGAAAGACACAGATCTTGTGAATCCAGACAATATTTCAGATTTTCTAAGTGTTTTACAGCAAAAACACAATATCGCGTTATATTAGCATACCACAATAGCAAACATCACAACAGCATTGATTCAAGCCAAACATAGCGATTACGTATAAACCACCAACCATGGAGTTCTGTTTCACTCAGAGAAATAATTCAAACGGTTTTAGAAACTAGAGAGTGTTTTCTATCCAATAGTAATAATAATATGCATATTGTACGAGCAAGAATTGAGTACGAGGCAGTTTAATTTGGGAACTAATTATTTCAAAGTCGAAATGGCGCCCCCCTAGTGTCAAGAATTAACCAGACGCACACTACCCTGCTCCATCCTCCGGGTAGGACCATTAACTAGACACACTACCCTGCTCCATCCTCCGGGTAGGACCATTAACTAGACACACTACCCTGCTCCATCCTCCGGGTAGGAACATTAACTAGACACACTACCCTGCTCCATCCTCCGGGTAGGACCATTAACTAGACACACTACCCTGCTCCATCCTCCGGGTAGGACCATTAACTAGACACACTACCCTGCTCCATCCTCCGGGTAGGACCATTAACTAGACACACTACCCTGCTCCATCCTCCAGGTAGGACCATTAACTAGACACACTACCCTGCTCCATCCTCCGGGTAGGCCCATTAACCAGACGCACACTACCCTGCTCCATCCTCCGGGTAGGACCATTAACTAGACACACTACCCTGCTCCATCCTCCAGGTAGGACCATTAACTAGACACACTACCCTGCTCCATCCTCCGGGTAGGACCATTAACTAGACACACTACCCTGCTCCATCCTCCAGGTAGGACCATTAACTAGACACACTACCCTGCTCCATCCTCCGGGTAGGACCATTAACTAGACACACTACCCTGCTCCATCCTCCGGGTAGGCCCATTAACTAGACACACACTACCCTGCTCCATCCTCCGGGTAGGACCATTAACTAGACACACTACCCTGCTCCATCCTCCGGGTAGGAACATTAACTAGATACACTACCCTGCTCCATCCTCCGGGTAGGCCCATTAACTAGACACACACTACCCTGCTCCATCCTCCGGGTAGGACCATTAACTAGACACACTACCCTGCTCCATCCTCCGGGTAGAACATTAACTAGACACACTACCCTGCTCCATCCTCCGGGTAGGCCCATTAACTAGACACACACTACCCTGCTACATCCTCCGGGTAGGACCATTAACTAGACACACTACCCTGCTCCATCCTCCGGGTAGGCCCATTAACTAGACACACACTACCCTGCTCCATCCTCCGGGTAGGACCATTAACTAGACACACTACCCTGCTCCATCCTCCGGGTAGGACCATTAACTAGACACACTACCCTGCTCCATCCTCCGGGTAGGACCATTAACTAGACACACACTATATAATTTACCAACGTAATTTACCATTGTACCCTGATGAAGACAGCCTGTCGAAACGTTGGTAAATTAAATATTTTTGCATCTGAGCTCCTAGAGTGTGCGGCTCTCCTTTATTTTTAAGTTTTCTACTCTGCTAGCCAGCACCTCGCCTAAATAGGTGTGCCTTTCTTTTTCTTCTAGATTGTTCTATGAAGAAGAAACATGACAAGCCTGTAATTAGTTATTACTATACAATATCAGTGTACGCTTCTATGCCAATGTGTTAGAAGTGATGTACCTAAGGTGCTAGCAGGGGCATTGGAATATCGCAGGTAAACGCCGAAAAAACTAATTAGCATAACCAGTGGATACAAATAGCAATGGAATTAGTAGTGCAATATTAGCAGTAACCAAATCAAATCAAATGTTATTGGTCACATACACGTGATAAGCAGATGTTATTGCTGGTGTAGTGAAATGCTTGTGCTTCTTGCTCCGACAGTGCACTAATATCTAAATATCTAACAAGCAATATCTAACAAATTACACAACATATTGTCACAATCTGACCAGTCTCTCTTTCCTCGCCCTCCTGGTTTTGACCCTTGCCTGTCCCGACTCTGAGCCCGCCTGCCTGACCACTCTGCCTGCCCCCTGACCCTGAGCCAGCCTGCCTGACCACACTGCCTGCCCCTGACCCTGAGCCCGCCTGCCTGACCACACTGCCTGCCCCTGACCCTGAGCCAGCCTGCTGTCCGGTACCGTTGCTCCACCTCTGGTTTACTGACCCCTGCCTACCTTGACCTGTCTATTGCCTGCCCTGCCCCTGTCGGATAATTAAAACTATTGTAATTTCGACGTAGTCTGCATCTGGGTCTTACCTTCCTACCTGATACATATACCCAATACACACAAATCTAAGTAGGAATGAATTAAGACAATATGCATATGGATGAGTGATGTCAGAGAGGAACGGACTAAGATACAGTAGGATAGTACAAAATACAGTATATACATATGAGATGAGTAATGCAAGATAGGTAAAAAATGATTTAGTGAATGAGATTCTATAGTATAGAATACAGTTTATACATGAGATGAGTAATGCAAGATATGTAAACATTTTTAAAGTGACTAGTGTTCCATTCCTTAAAGTGGCCAGTGATTTCTAGTCTATGCCAATAGGCAGCAGCCTCTAATGTGCTAGTGATGGCTGTTTAACAATCAAATTCAATCAAAAGTATTTATAAAGCTCTTCTTACATCAGCTGATGTCACAAGGTGCTGTACAGAAACCCAGCCTAAAACCCCAAACAGCAAGCAATGCAGCTGTAGAAGCACGGTGGCTAGGAAAAACTCCCTAGAAAGGCCAAAACCTAGGAAGAAACCTAGAGAGGAACCAGGCTATGAGGGGTGGCCAGTCCTCTTCTGGCTGTGCCGGGTGGAGATTATAACAGAACATGGCCAAGATGTTCAAATGTTCATAAATGACCAGCATGGTCAAATAATAATAATCACAGTGGTTGTCGAGGGTGCAACAAGTCAGCACCTCAGGAGTAAATGTCAGCTGGCTTTTCATAGCTAATCATTCAGAGTATCTCTACCGCTCCTGCTGTTTCTAGAGAGATGAAAACAGCAGATCTGGGACAGGGAGCACGTCCGGTGAATAGGTCAGGGTTCCATAGCCGCAGGCACAACAGTTGAAACTGGAGCAGCAGCACGGCCAGGTGGACTGGGGACAGCAAGGAGTCATCAGGCCAGGTAGTCCTGAGGCATGGTCCTAGTGCTCAAGTCCTCAGAGAGAAAGAAAGAGAGAATTAGAGAAAGCATACTTAAATTCACACAGGACACCGGATAAGACAGGAGAAATACTCCAGATATAACAGACTGACACTAGCCCCCCGACACATAAACTACTGCAGCATAAATACTGGAGGCTGAGACAGGAGAGGTCAGGAGACACTGTGGCCCCATCCGATGATATCCCCGGACAGTGCCAAACAGGCAGGATATAACCCCACCCACTTAACAGTCTGATGGCCTTGAGATAGAAGCTGTTTTTCAGTCTCTCAGTCCCAGCTTTGATGCACCTGTACTGACCTCGCCTTCTGGATGATAGCGGGGGTGAACAGGCAGTGGCTCGGATGGCTGTTGTCCTTGATGATCTTTTTGGCCTTCCTGTGACATTGGGTGCTGCAGGTATCCTGTTTTCAATTGTGCATCTGTAAAAGTTTGTGAGGGTTTTAGGTGACAAGCCAAATTTCTTCAGCCTCCTGAGGTTGAAGAGGCTCTGTTGCGCCTTCTTCACTACACATCACTGACATTTCAGTTTGTCAGTGATGTGTACGCCAAGGAACTTGAAGCTTTCCATCTTCACCACTTCGGTCCTGTTGATATAGATAGGGGATTGCACCCTCTGCTGTTTCCTGAAGTCCACAATCATCTCCTTTGTTTTGTTGACATTGAGTGTTGAGTGAGAGGTTGTTTTCCAGGCACCACACTCCCAGAGCCCTCACCTCCTCCCTGTAGGCTGTCTCGTCATTGTTAGTAATCAGGCCCACTACTGTTGTGTCGTCTGCAAACTCGATGATTGAGTTGGAGGCGTGCTTGGCCACGCAGTCATGGGTGAACAGGGATCACAGCAAGGGGCTGAGCACGCACCCTTGTGTGGCCCCAGTCTTAAGGATCAGCGGACTGGAGCTGACGTTTCCTACCGTCACCAACTGGGGGCGTCCCATCAGGAAGTCCAGGACCCAGTTGCACAGGGTGGGGTTCAGACCTAGGGCCTCAAGCTTAATGAACAGCTTGGAGAGTACTATGGTGTTGAATTCTGAGCTATAGTCAATAAACAGCATTCTTACATAGGTATTCCTCTTGTCCAGATGGGTTAGGGCAGTGTGCAGAGTGATCGCGATTGCATTGTCTGTGGATCTATTGGGGTGGTAAGCAAATTGAAGTGAGTCTAGGGTGGCAGGTAAGGTAGAGGTGAGTGCTACAGGAAAACAGGTAGTAAGTTCAGTTCCCTTCTTAGGTACACAAACAATGCACGTGGGGACAGCAGACTGGGATAGGGAGAGATTGAATATGTCCGTAAACACACCAACCAGCTGGTCTGCACATGCTCTGAGGACACGGTTAGGGATGCCATCTGGGCCAGCAGCCTTGCGAGGGTTAACACGTTTAAATGTTTTACTCACGTCGGCCACGGAGAAGGAGAAGGAGAGCCCACAGTCCTTGGTAGCGGGCCGCAGTGGTGGCACTCTGTTATCCTCAAAGTGTGCGAAGAATGTGTTTAGCTTGTCCGGAAGCAAGGCGTCGGTCTTTGCGATGTGGCTAGTATTCCTTTTGTAATCCATGATTGTCTGTAGTCCCTGCCTCATTCGTCTCATGTCTGAGCCGTTAAATTGTGACTCCGCTTTATCTCTATACTGACGTTTAGCTTGTTTGATTGCCTTGCGGAGTGAATAACTACACTGTTTATATTTTGCCATTTTACCAATCACCTTGCCATGGTTAAATGCAGTGGTTCGCACTTTCAGCTTCGCCTGAATGCTACCATCTATCCACGGTTTGTGGTTAGGGTTTTAATAGTCACAGTGGGTACTACATTTCCTATACACCTCCTTATAAAGTCAGTCAGCTTCATTAAATGGTACCCGCAAAACACCAGTCTCAACATCAATAGTGAAGAGGCGACTCCGGGATGCTGGCCTTCTAGGCAGTGTCTGTGTTCTTTTGCCCATCTTGATCTTTTATTTTTATTGGCCAGTCTGAGATATGTCTTTTTATTTGCAACTCTACCTAGAAGGCCTGGGAACCCCTCGCCAACAGCCAATGAAATTGCAGGGCGCCAAATTCAATCAACAGAAATCTCATAATTCAAATTTCCCAAATTTCTCAAACATACAAGTATTAGACACCATTTTATAGATACAATTCTCGTTAATCCAACCACAGTGTCCGATTTCAAAAAGGCTTTTCGGCGAAAGCAGAACATATCATTATGTTAGGTCAGCAACTAGTCACAGAAAGCATACAGCCATTTTCCAACCAAAGAGAGGAGTCACAAAAAGCTGAAATATTGATCAAATTAATCACTAACCTTTGAGATTCTTCATCAGATGACATTCCCGGGACAACATGTTACACAATACATGTATGTTTTGTTCGATCAAGTCCATATTTATATCCAAAAACCTCAGTTTACATTTGGCTTTGCCTCCAAAACATCCTGTGAATTTGCACAGAGCCACATCAAATCACAGAAATACTCATAATAAACATTGATAAAAGATACAAGTGTTATTCACAGATTTAAAGATATGCTTCTCAATGCAACCGCTGTGTCAGATTTAAAAAAAACTTTACGGAAAAAGCAAACCATGCAATAATCTGAGTACGGCGCTCAGAGACCAACACAACCCAAGAAGATATCCGCCATGTTGGAGTCAACATAAGTCAGAAATAGCATTATAAATATTCACTTACCTTTGATGATCTTCGTCAGAATGCACTCCCAGGAATCTCAGTTCCACAATAAATGTTTGATTTGTTCCATAAAGTAAATAATTTATGTCCAAATACCTTCTTTTGTTAGCGACAAATCCAAACTCACGACGCGCGTGCAAGGCCAGCGGAAAGTACGGGCGAAAAGTCCGAAAAAGTTATATTACAGGTCGTAGAAACATGTCAAACTAAATATAGAATACATTTTTAGGATATTTTTAACATAAATCTTCAATAATGTTCCAACCGGAGAATTCCTTTGTCTTCAGAAAAGCAAATGGAACGGGAGCTACCTCTCATGTGAATGCGCATGACCAGCCCGTGGCTGCTGGCAGACTGACTCATTCCCCTCTCATTCAGCCCCACTTCACAGTAGAAGCATCAGACAAGGTTCTAAAGACTGTTGACAATACTGTCTGTGAGTATAACAGAACTCATATAGCAGGCGAAAACCCGAGGACAATCGATCCGGAAAATACATTTTTGGAGCTCAGAATGACTTCCAATGCAATGCTATTGAAAGATTTCCGCCTCCCAGATTGCAGTTCCTATGGCTTCCAGTAGATGTCAACAGTCTTTATACAAGGTTTTAGGCTTGTTTTTTTTTTAAATGAAGAAGTAGATTTGTAAATTATGTCTGAGTGTTGGTGTGCCCCTGTCTATCCGTAAATTTAAAAAACAAGAAAATCGTGCCGTCTGGTTTGCTTAATATAAGGAATTTGAAATGATTTCTACTTTTACTTTTGATACTTAAGTATATTTTAGCAATTACATTTACTTTAGATACTTAAGTATATTTAGAACCAAATACTTTTACACTTTTACTCAATTAATATTTTACTGAGTGACTTTCACTTTTACTTCTGTCATTTTCTATTACTGTATCTTTACTTTTACTCAAGTAAGCAAAGTGGGTACTTTTCCCACCACTGCTTGTGACGTATCTGCGGCGGGAGGGAGGGAGTGAAACATTGTTCCAGTATTTGTTGGATGTTGGAGCTGCTAGCAGGCAGAACAGAGCCAGCAAACCGAAATTGGTTCCCAGAACATTTCATTACGTTGTGGGAAAGGTCAGTGGTGGGAAAAGTACCCAATTGTCCTACTTGAGTAAAAGTAAAGATACTGTACCTAAATAGAAAATGACTGAAGCAGAAGTGAAAGTCACTCAGTAAAATACTACTTGAGTAAAAGTGTAAAGGTATTTGGTTTTAAATATACGTACGTATCAAAAGTAAATATAATTGCTAAAATATACTTAAGTATTAAAATTAAAAGTATACATGATTTCAAATTCCTTATATTAAGGAATTTATTTTTTTTTGTCTTTTTTTTTTGGTGGAGGGGACAGCCAGGGGCACGCTCTAACACAGACATAATTTACAAATGAAGCATTTGTTTTTAGTGAGTCCGCCAGATCAGAGGCAGTATGGATGACCAGGGATGTTCTGTTGATACGTGTGTGAATTGGACCATTTTCCTGTCCTGCCAAGCATTCAAAATATAACGAGTACTTTTGGGTGACAGGGAAAATGTATGGAGTAAAAATAACATTATTTTCTTTTGGAATGTAATGAAGTAAAAGTTGTCCAAATTATAAACAGTAAAGTAAAGTACAGATACGACTTAAGTAGTAATTTAAAGTATTTGTAATGAAGTACTTTATACCACTGGGAAAGGTGTAAGTACATTTCCCTGAGAAGTTAATAACATAAACATCTGTCCAGTTGTTCTGATGACTGTTTGTATTGGGATGGATGTGGGATATTAGCATCCTAATGGAAGATCAAACGCTAACTACAACTTAGCTAATGTCCTGGGAATGTTCCCGGTTTGCTGGGGAGCAGGCCAGGCAGAGCAGCAGCTGTTGTGTCTATTGGAGATGACCAGTCTAAACAGCACGGCACTAAGCCGCCTTGTTCCATTCACTCACATGACAACTATTCAGGTTAATCTACTGTGTTGAAAGCTGCCCTGGGATCAGCTAAACAAACCTCTGCAGGGAGGGAGAAGCCTGGGAGGAGAGCATGATACTACGCTGGGCTAGATCCACCTAAGAGGAGAGTTAACTATGCTATGCTAGGCTAGCCTAGTCTACTATCAGAGCATACAGCCAGTGGTGGGTGTAAAGACAACAATAATAAGTGCCAAATAAGTTCTGTTATACTCACAGACATCATTCAAACAGTTTTAGAAACTTCAGAGTGTTTTCTATTCAAATCTACTAATACAATGCATATCCTAGATTCTGAGCCTGAGTAGCAGGCAGTTTACTTTGGGCATGCTTTTCATCCGGACGTGAAAATAGCGCCCCCCTAGCCTAATGTGTTGCACATTCCATGACTACCTGACAATGAAGAGAGGAGCATGGACAGTGGTTCCAGTAGACAGTGGTTAAGGTAGACAGTGGTTAAGGTAGACAGTGTTCAGTCAGTAGACAGTGGTCAGTCAGTAGACAGTGGTCCCAGTAGACAGTGGTCCCAGTAGACAGTGGTTCCAGTAGACAGTGGTTCCAGTAGACAGTGGTTCCGGTAGAGAGTGGTCCCAGTAAACAGTGGTCCCAGTAAACAGTGGTCCCGGTAAACAGTGGTCCCGGTAAACAGTGGTCCCGGTAGACAGTGGTCCCAGTAGACAGTGGTCCCAGTAGACAGTGGTCCCAGTAGACAGTGGTCCCAGTAGACAGTGGTCCCAGTAGACAGTGGTCCCAGTAAACAGTGGTCCCAGTAGACAGTGGTCCCAGTAAACAGTGGTCCCAGTAGACAGTGGTCCCAGTAGACAGTGGTCCCAGTAGACAGTGGTCCCAGTAGACAGTGGTCCCAGTAGACAGTGGTCCCAGTAGACACTAGTCCCTGTAGACAGTGGTCCAAGTAGGTCTCATTCTTTAGACAGTGATAGCAATACATATTGGTCCCAGTAGACAGTGGTAAAAGTAGGCCTCCTTCTGTAGACAGTGGTCCCAGTAGAAAGTGGTCCCTGTAGACAGTAGTATAATTAGACAGCATTCCCAGTGGGTCTCATTCTGTAGACAGTGGACCCAGTAGACAGTGGTCCCAGTAGACAGTGGTCCTAGTAGACAGGGGTTCCAGTAAACAGTGGTCCCAGTAGACAGTGGTCCCAGTAGACAGTGGTTACAGTAGTCAGTGGTCCTAGTAGACAGTGGTCCCAGTAGACAGTGGTTACAGTAGTCAGTGGTCCTAGTAGACAGTGGTTCCAGTAGACAGTGGTTCCAATAGTCAGTGGTCCCAGTAGTCAGTGTTTCCAGTAAACATTGGTCCTAGTAGTCAGTGGTCCTAGTAGACAGTGGTCCTAGTAGACAGTGGTCCTAGTAGACAGTGGTTCCAGTAGTCAGTGATCCTAGTAGACAGGGGTTCCAGTAGACAGTGGTCCTATTAGGTCTCATACTGTAGACAGGGGTCCCAGTAGACAATGGTCCTAGTAGACAGGGGTCCCAGTTGACAGTGGTCCCAGTAGACAGGGGTCCCAGTAGACAGTGGTTCCAGTAGACAGTGGTTCCAGTAGACAGTGGTCCCAGTAGACAGTGGTCCCAGTAGACAGTGGTCCCAGTAAACAGTGGTCCCAGTAGACAGTGGTCCCAGTTGACAGGGGTCCCAGCAGACAGTGGTCCCAGTAGACAGTGGTCCTAGTAGACAGTGGTCCCAGTAGACAATGGTTCCCAGTAGACAATGGTTCCCAGTAGACAGTGGTCCTAGTAGACAGTGGTCCTATTAGGTCTCATACTGTAGACAGTGGTCCCAGTTGACAGTGGTCCCAGTTGACAGTGGTCCCAGTAGACAGTGGTCCCAGTAGACAGTGGTCCCAGTAGACAGTGGTCCCAGTAGACAGTGGTCCCAGTAGACAGTGGTCCCAGTAGACAGTGGTCCCAGTAGACAGTGGTCCTAGTAGACAGTGGTCCCAGTAGACAGTGGTTCCAGTAGACAGTGGTCCCAGTAGACAGTGGTCCTAGTAGACAGTGGTCCTATTAGGTCTCATACTGTAGACAGAGGTCCCAGTTGACAGTGGTCCCAGTTGACAGTGGTCCCAGTAGACAGTGGTCCTAGTAGACAGTGGTCCTAGTAGACAGGGGTTCCAGTAGACAGTGGTCCTAGTAGACAGGGGTTCCAGTAGACAGTGGTCCTAGTAGACAGGGGTTCCAGTAGACAGTGGTCCTAGTAGACAGTGGTCCCAGTAGACAGTGGTCCTAGTAGACAGTGGTCCTAGTAGACAGTGGTCCTAGTAGACAGTGGTCCCAGTAGACAGTGGTCCTAGTAGACAGTGGTCCTAGTAGACAGTGGTCCTAGTAGACAGTGGTCCTAGTAGACAGGGGTTCCAGTAGACAGTGGTCCTAGTAGACAGGGGTTCCAGTAGACAGTGGTCCTAGTAGACAGGGGTTCCGGTAGACAGTGGTCCTAGTAGACAGTGGTCGTAGTAGACAGGGGTTCCAGTAGACAGGGGTCCCAGTGGACAAAACAGTCTGATCAATCACAGTCTCTTCTAAACATAGTCTGGTCCAACACCATCTGGTCCAACACAGTCTCTTCTAAATACATTCTGGCTCAACACAGTCTGGCCAACACAGTCTGACCAACACATTTTTTTTCTGAACACAGTCTGGTCCAACACAGTCTCTTCCAAACACAGTCTGGCCCAACACAGTCTGGCCAACAGAGTTTATTCTATATATATAGTCTGGTCCAACACCGTCTGGTCCAACACAGTCTGGCCAACACAGTCTCTTCTAAACACGGTCTGGTCCAAAACATTCTGGTCCAACACAGTCTCTTCTAAACCCAGTCTGTTCCCATACAGTCTAGTCCATCATAATCTCTTCTATACACAGTCTGGTCCAACCCAGTCTAGTCCAACACGGTCTCTTCTATACACAGTCTGGTCCAACCCAGTCTAGTCCAACAATGTCTCTTCTAAACACCGTCTGGTCCAGCGCACTCTGGTCAAACACAGACTGGACCAACACAGTCTGGTCCAACACAGTCTGGTCAAACACAGTCTGGTCCATCACAGTCTGGTCCAACCCAGTGCAGTCCAACACAGTCTCTTCTAAACACAGTCTGGTCCAACCCAGTCTGATCCAACACAGTCTCTTCGAAACACGGTCTGGTGAAACACAGTCTCTCCTAAACACAGTCTGATCTAGCACAGTCTGGTCAAACACAGTCTCTTCTAAACACAGTCTGGTCTAACAAAGTCTGGTCCATCACAGTCTGGTCTAACACAGTCTCCTCTAAACACAGTCTGGTTCAGCACCGTCTGGTCAAACACAGTCTGGTCCAACACAGTCTCTTCTGAACCCAGTCTTATCCAACACGGTCTGGTCCAAAAACAATCTAGCCAAGACAGTCTTTTCTAAACACAGTCTAGTCCAACACAGTATCTTCTAAACAAAGTCTGGTCCAACCCAGTCCAGTCCAACACAGTCTCTTCTAAACAAAGTCTGGTCAAACACAGTCTCTTCGAAACACAGTCTCTTCTAAACACAGTCTGATCTAACACAGTCTGGTCCAATACAGTCTGGTCCAACACGGTCTGGCTCAACACAGTCTGGCCAACACAGTCTCTTCTAAAAACAGTCTGGTCCAACACGGTCTGGTCCAACACGGTGTGGCTCAACACAGTCTGGCCAACACAGTCTCTTCTAAACACGGTCTGGTCCAACACAGTCTGGTCCAACACAGTCTCTTCTAAACATTGTCTGGTCCAACACAGTCTGGCCCAACACAGTCTGGCCAACACAGAGTGGTCCAACACAGTGTCTTCTAAACATAGTCTGCTCCAACACAGTCTGGCCAACACAGTGTCTTCTAAACTAAACATAGTCTGCTCCAACACAGTCTGGCCCAACACGGAGTGGTCCAACACAGTGTCTTATAAACATAGTCTGCTCCAACACAGTCTGGTCCAACCCAGTCTGGTCCAACCCAGTCTGGTCCAACCCAGTCTGGTCCAACACGGTCTGGTCCAACACAGTGTCTTCTAAACATAGTCTGGAATAACAGTCTGGTCCAACACAGTCCCTTCTAAACAAAGTCTGGTCCAACCCAGTCCAGTCCAACACAGTCTCTTCTAAACAAAGTCTGGTCAAACACAGTCTCTTCTAAACACAGTCTGATCTAACACAGTCTGGTCCAATACAGTCTGGTCCAACACGGTCTGGCTCAACACAGTCTGGCCAACACAGTCTCTTCTAAAAACAGTCTGGTCCAACACGGTCTGGTCCAACACGGTGTGGCTCAACACAGTCTGGCCAACACAGTCTCTTCTAAACACGGTCTGGTCCAACACAGTCTGGTCCAACACAGTCTCTTCTAAACATTGTCTGGTCCAACACAGTCTGGCCCAACACAGTCTGGCCAACACAGAGTGGTCCAACACAGTGTCTTCTAAACATAGTCTGCTCCAACACAGTCTGGCCAACACAGTGTCTTCTAAACTAAACATAGTCTGCTCCAACACAGTCTGGCCCAACACAGAGTGGTCCAACACAGTGTCTTATAAACATAGTCTGCTCCAACACAGTCTGGCCAACACAGTCTGGTCCAACCCAGTCTGGTCCAACCCAGTCTGGTCCAACGCGGTCTGGTCCAACACGGTCTGGTCCAACACAGTGTCTTCTAAACATAGTCTGGAATAACAGTCTGGTCCAACACAGTCCCTTCTAAACAAAGTCTGGTCCAACCCAGTCCAGTCCAACACAGTCTCTTCTAAACAAAGTCTGGTCAAACACAGTCTCTTCTAAACACAGTCTGATCTAACACAGTCTGGTCCAATACAGTCTGGTCCAACACGGTCTGGCTCAACACAGTCTGGCCAACACAGTCTCTTCTAAAAACAGTCTGGTCCAACACGGTCTGGTCCAACACGGTCTGGCTCAACACAGTCTGGCCAACACAGTCTGGCCAACACAGTCTCTTCTAAACACGGTCTGGTCCAACACAGTCTGGTCCAACACAGTCTCTTCTAAACATTGTCTGGTCCAACACAGTCTGGCCCAACACAGTCTGGCCAACACACAGTGGTCCAACACAGTGTCTTCTAAACATAGTCTGCTCCAACACAGTCTGGCCAACACGGTCTGGTCCAACACAGTCTGGTCCAACACAGTCTCTTCTAAACATTGTCTGGTCCAACACAGTCTGGCCCAACACAGTCTGGCCAACACAGAGTGGTCCAACACAGTGTCTTCTAAACATAGTCTGCTCCAACACAGTCTGGCCAACACAGAGTGGTCCAACACAGTGTCTTCTAAACTAAACATAGTCTGCTCCAACACAGTCTGGCCCAACACAGAGTGGTCCAACACAGTGTCTTCTAAACATAGTCTGCTCCAACACAGTCTGGCCAACACAGTCTGGTCCAACCCAGTCTGGTCCCACGCGGTCTGGTCCAACACGGTCTGGTCCAACACAGTGTCTTCTAAACATAGTCTGGAATAACAGTCTGGTCCAACACAGTCCCTTCTAAACAAAGTCTGGTCCAACCCAGTCCAGTCCAACACAGTCTCTTCTAAACAAAGTCTGGTCAAACACAGTCTCTTCGAAACACAGTCTCTTCTAAACACAGTCTGATCTAACACAGTCTGGTCCAATACAGTCTGGTCCAACACGGTCTGGCTCAACACAGTCTGGCCAACACAGTCTGGCCAACACAGTCTCTTCTAAACACGGTCTGGTCCAACACAGTCTGGTCCAACACAGACTCTTCTAAACATTGTCTGGTCTAACACAGTCTGGCCCAACACAGTCTGGCCAACACAGAGTGGTCCAACACAGTCTCTTCTAAACATAGTCTGCTCCAACACAGTCTGGCCAACACAGTCTGGTCCAACCCAGTCTGGTCCAACGCGGTCTGGTCCAACACGGTCTGGTCCAACAAAGTGTCTTCTAAACATAGTCTGGAATAACAGTCTGGTCCAACACAGTCTCTTCTAAACATTGTCTGGTCCAACACAGTCTGGCCCAACACAGTCTGGCCAACACAGTCTGGTCCAACCCAGTCTGGTCCAACGCGGTCTGGTCCAACACGGTCTGGTCCAACACAGTGTCTTCTAAACATAGTCTGGAATAACAGTCTGGTCCAACACAGTCTGGCCAACACAGAGTGGTCCAACACAGTGTCTTCTAAACATAGTCTGCTCCAACACAGTCTGGCCCAACACAGAGTGGTCCAACACAGTGTCTTCTAAACACGGTCTGGTCCAACACGGTCTGGTCCAACACGGTCTGGCTCAACACAGTCTGGCCAACACAGTCTGGCCAACACAGTCTCTTCTAAACACGGTCTGGTCCAACACAGTCTGGTCCAACACAGTGTCTTCTAAACATAGTCTGCTCCAACACAGTCTGGCCAACACAGAGTGGTCCAACACAGTGTCTTCTAAACATAGTCTGCTCCAACACAGTCTGGCCAACACAGAGT
Source organism: Salvelinus namaycush (assembly GCF_016432855.1). NCBI lineage: Eukaryota > Metazoa > Chordata > Actinopteri > Salmoniformes > Salmonidae > Salvelinus > Salvelinus namaycush. Next base: position 15,307 of record NW_024059831.1, on the reverse strand, counting down.
GGTCCAACACAGTTTCTTCTAAACATGGTCTGCTCCAACACAGTCTGGCCCAACACAGTCTGGCCAACACAGAGTGGTCCAACACAGTGTCTTCTAAACATAGTCTGCTCCAACACAGTCTGGCCAACACAGTCTGGTCCAACCCAGTCTGGTCCAACGCGGTCTGGTCCAACACGGTCTGGTCCAACACAGTCTGGTCCAACACGGTCTGGTCCAACCCAGTCTGGTCCAACACAGTCTGGTCCAACACAGTCTGGTCCAACCCAGTCTGGTCCAACACAGTCTGGTCCAACACGGTCTGGTCCAACACAGTGTCTTCTAAACATAGTCTGGAATAACAGTCTGGTCCAACAGTCCCTTCTAAACAAAGTCTGGTCCAACCCAGTCCAGTCCAACACAGTCTCTTCTAAACAAAGTCTGGTCAAACACAGTCTCTTCGAAACATAGTCTGCTCCAACACAGTCTGGTCCAACCCAGTCTGGTCCAACCCAGTCTGGTCCAACCCAGTCTGGTCCAACACAGTCTGGTCCAACCCAGTCTGGTCCAACGCGGTCTGGTCCAACCCAGTCTGGTCCAACACAGTGTCTTCTAAACATAGTCTGGAATAACAGTCTGGTCCAACACAGTCCCTTCTAAACAAAGTCTGGTCCAACCCAGTCCAGTCCAACACAGTCTCTTCTAAACAAAGTCTGGTCAAACACAGTCTCTTCGAAACACAGTCTCTTCTAAACACAGTCTGATCTAACACAGTCTGGTCCAACCCAGTCTGGTCCAACACGGTCTGGTCCAACACGGTCTGGTCCAACACAGTGTCTTCGAAAAACAGTCTGGTCCAACACGGTCTGGTCCAACATGGTCTGGTCCAACACGGTCTGGTCCAACACAGTCTGGCTCAACACAGTCTGGCCAACACAGTCTCTTCTAAACACGGTCTGGTCCAACACAGTCTGGTCCAACACAGTCTCTTCTAAAAACAGTCTGGTCCAACACGGTCTGGTCCAACACGGTGTGGCTCAACACAGTCTGGCCAACACAGTCTCTTCTAAACACGGTCTGGTCCAACACAGTCTGGTCCAACACAGTCTCTTCTAAACATTGTCTGGTCCAACACAGTCTGGCCCAACACGGTCTGGTCCAACACAGTGTCTTCTAAACATAGTCTGCTCCAACACGGTCTGGCCCAACACAGAGTGGTCCAACACAGTGTCTTCTAAACATAGTCTGCTCCAACACAGTCTGGCCAACACAGTCTGGTCCAACCCAGTCTGGTCCAACACGGTCTGGCTAACACAGTCTGGCCCAACACAGTCTGGTCCAACACGGTCTGGTCCAACACAGAGTGGTCCAACACAGTGTCTTCTAAACATAGTCTGCTCCAACACAGTCTGGCCCAACACAGAGTGGTCCAACACAGTGTCTTCTAAACTAAACATAGTCTGCTCCAACACAGTCTGGCCCAACACAGAGTGGTCCAACACAGTGTCTTCTAAACATAGTCTGCTCCAACACAGTCTGGCCAACACGGTCTGGTCCAACACAGTGTCTTCTAAACATAGTCTGCTCCAACACAGTCTGGCCCAACACAGAGTGGTCCAACACAGTGTCTTCTAAACTAAACATAGTCTGCTCCAACACAGTCTGGTCCAACACGGTCTGGTCCAACACAGTGTCTTCTAAACATAGTCTGCTCCAACACAGTCTGGCCCAACACAGAGTGGTCCAACACAGTGTCTTCTAAACTAAACATAGTCTGCTCCAACACAGTCTGGCCCAACACAGAGTGGTCCAACACAGTGTCTTCTAAACTAAACATAGTCTGCTCCAACACAGTCTGGCCAACACAGAGTGGTCCAACACAGTGTCTTCTAAACATAGTCTGCTCCAACACAGTCTGGCCAACGCAGAGTGGTCCAACATAGTGTCTTCTAAACTAAACATAGTCTGCTCCAACACAGTCTGGCCAACACAGTCTGGTCCAACCCAGTCTGGTCCAACGCGGTCTGGTCCAACACGGTGTCTTCTAAACTAAACATAGTCTGCTCCAACACAGTCTGGCCAACACAGTCTGGTCCAACCCAGTCTGGTCCAACACGGTCTGGTCCAACACGGTGTCTTCTAAACATAGTCTGGAATAACAGTCTGGTTCAACACAGTCCCTTCTAAACAAAGTCTGGTCCAACCCAGTCCAGTCCAACACAGTCTCTTCTAAACAAAGTCTGGTCAAACACAGTCTCTTTGAAACACAGTCTCTTCTAAACACAGTCTGATCTAACACAGTCTGGTCCAATACAGTCTGGTCCAACACGGTCTGGCTCAACACAGTCTGGCCAACACAGTCTCTTCTAAAAACAGTCTGGTCCAACACAGTCTGGTCCAACACGGTCTGGTCCAACACAGTCTGGCTCAACACAGTCTGGCCAACACAGTCTCTTCTAAACACGGTCTGGTCCAACACAGTCTGGTCCAACACAGTCTCTTCTAAACATTGTCTGGTCCAACACAGTCTGGTCCAACACGGTCTGGTCCAACACGGTCTGGTCCAACACGGTCTGGTCCAACACAGTCTGGCTCAACACAGTCTGGCCAACACAGTTTCTTCTAAAAACAGTCTGGTCCAACACGGTCTGGTCCAACATGGTCTGGTCCAACACGGTCTGGTCCAACACAGTCTGGCTCAACACAGTCTGGCCAACACAGTCTCTTCTAAACACGGTCTGGTCCAACACAGTCTGGCCAACACAGTCTCTTCTAAACACGGTCTGGTCCAACACAGTCTGGTCCAACACAGTCTCTTCTAAACATTGTCTGGTCTAACACAGTCTGGCCCAACACAGTCTGGCCCAACACAGAGTGGTCCAACACAGTGTCTTATAAACATAGTCTGGCCCAACACAGTCTGGCCAACACAGTGTCTTCTAAACTAAACATAGTCTGGTCCAACCCAGTCTGGTCCAACACGGTCTGGCCCAACACAGTCTGGTCCAACACAGTGTCTTCTAAACATAGTCTGCTCCAACCCAGTCTGATCCAAAACTGTTTTAAACATAGAGCCTTCTATGGACTGATCCTAATTAGCCAGCCCATTAGTGGTTATGTGGAGTAATGGACCGTTGTTATTTAGTAAAACAACCCGCTGTATGTGTGTGTGTGTGTGTGTGTGTGTGTGTGTGTGTGTGTGTGTGTGTGTGTGTGTGTGTGTGTGTGTGTGTGTGTGTGTGTGTGTGTGTGTGTGTGTGAGTGTGTGAGTGTGTGAGTGAGTGAGAGAGAGAGACACATGTTTCCAGATCATAGCAGAAGGAACAGGATCTGTGCCAATTCAGTTCCCACAACAAGTGTATGATGAACCACCCAAGGGGAAGGGGACTCTGGCTGATGGATGTTTGTTGGGAGTGTGTAGAGGTGTGTAGCTCTGTGTTGTAGTATGTTCAGTGTAGTTGTATGTAACAGTATATCGATGATAACTGCAGTAATGGTACTTTCAGTTAATATGAAATGTTGATGGTAATTTGTGTCATTCTTCATTTAATGGGTTATAATACACTGTGTAATGATCATGCTGTTTAATCAGCTTCTTGATATGTCAGGTGGAGGGATTATCTTGGCAGAGGAGAAATGCTCACTAACAGGGATGTAAACACATTTGTGTACAACATTTGAGAGAAACAAGCGTTTTGTGAGTATAGGACATTTCTTGAACCTTTTATCTCATGTATCTGGACCAACACTTATGTTGTGTTTATATTGTTGTTGTCAGTGTATTTAGATATTCATTTATTTTAAACGTCTCCATGTCAGTAAAACCTAAAGCCATAATGAGTAGTGTGTATGTGTGTGCATACAGTATGTATATACAGTATGTATTCACCCCCTTTGCTATGAAGCCCCTAAATAAGATCTGGTGCAACCAATTACCTTCAGAAGTCACATAATTAGTTAAATAAAGTCCACCTGTGTGCAATCTAAGTGTCACATGATCTGCCACATGATCTCAGTATATACACACACCTGTTCTTAAAGGCCCCAGAGTCTGCAACACCACTAAGCAAGGGGCACCAGCAAGCAAACAGCACCATGAAGACCAAGGAGCTCTCCAAACAGGTCAGGGACAAAGTTGAGGATAAGTACAGATCAGGGTTGGGTTATAAAAAAATATCAGAAACTTTGAACATCCCACGGAGCACCGTTAAATCCATTATTAAAAAATGGAAAGAATATGGCACCACAACAAACCTGCCAAGAGAGGGCCGCCCACCAAAACTCACGGATCAAGCAAGGAGGGCATTAATCAGAGAGGCAACAAAGAGACCAAAGATAACCCTGAAGGAGCTGCAAAGCTCCACAGCGGAGATTGGAGTATCTGTCCATAGGACCACTTTAAGCCGTACACTCCGCAGAGCTGGGCTTTACAGAAGAGTGGCCAGAAAAGAAATAAGCAAATATGTTTGTTGTTCGCCAAAAGGCATGTGGGAGACTGCCCAAACATATGGAAGAAGGTACTCTGGTCAGATGAGACTAAAATTGAGCTTTTTGGCCATCAAGGAAAACTCTATGTCTGGCGCAAACCCAACACCTCTCATCACCCCGAGAACACCACCCCTACAGTGATGCATGGTGGTGGCAGCATCATGCTGTGGGGATGTTTTCCATCGGCAGGGACTGGGAAACTGGTCAGAATTGAAGGAATGATGGATGGCGCTAAATACAAGGAAATTCTTGAGGGAAACCTGTTTCAGTCTTCCAGAGATTTGAGACTGGGACGGAGGTTCACCTTCCAGCAGGACAATGACCCTAAGCATACTGCTAAAGCAACACTCGAGTGGTTTAAAGGGATACATTTAAATGTCTTGGAATGGCCTAGTCAAAGCCCAGACCTCAATCCAATTGAGAATCTATGGTATGACTTAAAGATTGCTGTACATCAGCGAAACCCATCCGACTTGAAGGAGCTGCAGCAGTTTTGCCTTGAAGAATGGGCAAAAATCCCAGTGGCTAGATGTGCCAAGCTTATAGAGACATACCCCAAGAGACTTGCAGCTGTAATTGCTGCAAAAGGTGACTATACAAAGTATTGACTTTGGGGGGTGAATAGTTATGCACTCTCAAGTTTTCAGTTTTGTCTTATTTCTTGTTTGTTTCACAAGAAAACATATTTTGATCTTCAAAGTGGTAGGCATGTTGTGTAAATCAAATGATACAACCCCCCCAAAAATCTGGAAAAATGCCAAGGCGGGTGAATACTTTCGCAAGCCACTGTGCAATCTCTTGATCCATCCTCAGTTTTCACCTATCACAGCCATTAAACTAAGGAACTGTTTTAAAGTCACCATTGGCCTCATGGTGAAATCCCTGAATGGTTTCTTTCCTCTACCTCGACTGAGGGACCTTACAGATAATTGTATGTGTGGGGTACAGAGATCAAGTAGTCATTCAAAAATCATGAACACTATTTTTGCACACAGTCCATGCAACTTGTTATGTGACTTGTTAAGAAAATGTTGAACTCCTGAACTTATTTAGGCTTGCCATAACAAAGGGGTTGAATACGTTTTAGCTTTTCATTTTTTATTAATTCGTAAAAACAAAAATTAAATTCAAAATAAACATAATTCCACTTTGACATTATGGGGTATTGTGTGTAGGCCAGTACCACAAAATCTCAATTGAACTCATTTTAAATACAAAAAAAACACAACAAAAATTGGAAAAAGCCAAAGCACTGTAGATCAAATGCCTGGTTCACTCCTGAATTATCCAAAGTCAAGAATCAAGAATGGATCAAGGCCAGAAACACAGGCGTCGTTTAAGGAACTGAGAAATCAACGTGACTAATCAAGAAGGCTAAATCTGATGACATAATCACTCTCTGATTGTAAGGGGAATCCGGCATAATTCTCTGAAGGGTTGCACTTCCTCCTCTCTGCCCAAACAATTGAATTCAAAAATGCCATCTTTTTGAGAGTGTCTAGCCCTACAAGCTAAATGCTGATTCTGGAATTTGGCAAATTGACTAGGAAAATGGTAGTCAAGTTTTTACATTTTGACAATTCACAGACAAATAAGTCCTTGATGACTGACCTGCTATAGATGCCAAGAAATCCAATGGGCTGATCAATTGGAGCCGGGTCTGCTCAAGTGTGCTGCCCCCCTCATTGCTGGCTCAGTAATCCATATCTTAAATCTAACATTGTTATCGGGAAATATTCCAAAAGTTTTGAAAACAGTGTATGTGATGCCACTCCATATGGGCGGGTATAGTAGTGATCTTGATAATTATGGTCCCATGTTCAGGCTTTCATGTCTATATTATCCTCAATACTGACAAAACTAAATTAATGGTGTTTTCTAAAGCAAGAAATAGACCTCTGAACCTTTCACCTATTACTACCTGTCAGGGCAAGGAGATTGAGACTGTAACCTCATATAAATATCTTGGAATTTTAATTGATGACGGCCTCTCTTTTAAATTGCATATTCAACAACTTACAAAAAATTTAAGCTGAAATTGGGATTTTATTTTAAGAATAAGGCCTGTTTTTCTTTTGAAGCCAGAAGGAGGCTAGTATCAGCTACATTTATGCCTTTACTAGACTATGGGGATGTTTTATATATGAATGCTTCCGCTCAGTGTTTGAGATCAATTGACACTCTTTACCATGGCACTTTGAGATTTATTTTAAACTGCAAAACCCTTACGCACCACTGCACTTTGTATACCAGGGTTGGCTGGCCTTCTCTAGTCACTCGTAGGCTCAGTCACTGGTATACTTTTATTTACATAGCCAAAGCCAACATGTACAAAGCCAAAGCCAAAATGGTTTACCACCATTTTATTTGGGCATTATTATTGTTCAGAAATGTGGTGGGTACTCTCTTCTTTCGCTTCTTTAACTGTTCCAAATGTCCGAACTGAATTTGGTAAAAGGGCTTTTATGTACTCTGCGCCATCAGCTTGGAATGCCTTACAAAATACTATAAAAATGAAACTTTCATGAAATCACACATGCAATACAATAAATTAAAGCTACACTTGTTGTGAATCCAGCCAATGTGTCAGATTTCAAAAAGGCTTTACGACGAAAGCACACCAGACGATTATGTTAGGTCAGTACATAGTCACAGAAAAACACAGCCATTTTCCCAGCCAAAGATAGGAGTCACAAAAAGCAGAAATAGAAATAAAATGAATCACTAACCTTTGATGATCTTCATCAGATGACACTCATAGGACTTCATGTTACACAATACATGTATGTTTTGTTCAATAAAGTTCATATTTATATCCAAAAATCTCAGTTTACATTGGCACGTTACGTTCAGTAATGTTTTGCTTCCAAACCATCCGGTGATTTTGCAGAGAGCCACATCAATATACAGAAATACTCATCATAAATGTTGATGAAAATACAAGTGTTATGCATGGAACTTTAGATAAACTTCTCCTTAATGCAACCGCTGTGTCAGATTTCAAAAAACCTTTACCGAAAAAGCACACCATGCAATAATCTGAGTACAGCGCTCAGAGCCCAAACAAGCCATACAGATGTCCGCCATGTTGTGGAGTCAACAAAGTCATAAATAGCATTATAAATATTCACTTACCTTTGATGATCTTCATCAGAATGCACTCCCAGGAATCCCAGTTCCACAATAAATGTTTGATTTGTTTGATAAAGTCCATCATTTATGTCCAAATACCTCCTTTTTGTTCGCGCGTTTAGTACACAATCCAAACTCATGACGCGCGGGCAGGTCCAGGCGAAAGTTCCGACGAAAAGTCATATTACAGTTCGTAGAAACATGTCAAACTAAGTATAGAATCAATCTTTAGGACGTTTTTATCATAAATCTTGAATAATGTTTCAACCGGAGAATTCCTTTGTCTGTAGAAATGCAATGGAACACAGGTCGCTCTCACGTGAACGCGCTTAACCAGCTCATGCCACTCTGGCAGACCTCTGACTCATTCAGCTCCCATTCCCCCCTCCATCACAGTAGAAGCATCAAACAAGGTTCTAAAGACTGGTGACATCCAGTGGAAGCCTTAGGAAGTGCAAATTGACCCCATTTCCACTGTATCTGGGATAGGCAAAAAGTTGAAAAACTACAAACCTCAGATTTCCCACTTCCTGGTTGGATTTTTTTCTCAGGTTTTTGCCTGCCATATGAGTTCTGTTATACGCACAGACATCATTCAAACAGTTTTAGAAATGTCAGAGTGTTTTCTATCCAAATCTACTAATTATATGCATATTCTAGCTTTTAGGACTGAGTAGCAGGCAGTTTACTCTGGGCACCTTTTTATCCAAGATACTCAATACTGACCCCCTGTCCCAAAGAAGTTAATGCAGTAATCTGTGGATACATTAATACAGTTATCTGTTGATATATTAATACAGTCATCTGTTGATACATTAATACAGTAATCTGTTAGAATAATCTGTTGAAACATTAATACAGTAATCTGTTGATACATTAATACAGTAATCTGTTGATACATTAATACAGTAATCTGTTAGAATAATCTGTTGAAACGTTAATACAGTAATCTGTTGATACATTAATACAGTAATCTGTTGATACATTAATACAGTAATCTGTTAGAATAATCTGTTGATACATTAATACAGTAATCTGTTGATACATTAATACAGTAATCTGTTAGAATAATCTGTTGAAACGTTAATACAGTAATCTGTTGATACATTAATACAGTAATCTGTTGGTACAATAATACAGTAATCTGTTGATACATTAATACAGTAATCTGTTAGAATAATCTGTTGAATTGTTAATACAGTAATCTGTTGATACATTAATACAGTAATCTTTTGATACATTAATACAGTAATCTGTTGGTACATTAATACAGTAATCTGTTGAAACATTAATACAGTAATCTGTTGATACATTAATACAGTAATCTGTTGATACATTAATACAGTAATCTGTTGGTACATTAATACAGTAATCTGCTGATATATTAATACAGTAATCTGTTGATACATTAATACAGTAAACTTTTAGAATAATCTGTTGCTACATTAATACAGTAATCTGTTGCTACATTAATACAGTAATCTGTTGATACATTAATACAATAATCTGTTGATACGTTAATACAGTAATCTGTTGATACGTTAATACAGTAATCTGTTAATACAATAATACAGTAATCTGTTGACACGTTAATACAGTAATCTGTTGATACATTAATACAGTAATCTGTTGATACGTTAATACAGTAATCTGTTGATACATTAATACAGTAATCTGTTGATACGTTAATACAGTAATCTGTTGATACGTTAATACAGTAATCTGTTGATACATTAATACAATAATCTGTTGGTACACAGTCAGGTGGTGTGAGAGAGGTCTCTCCCCTGCGGTTGTTGCTATGGTTAACTGTTTGATAAACCACCACAGAGAACTACAAGTACAGCATCTTTACCAGGCCTGGACAGTATAGTGGTGTACAGAGACTAAGGATTACTCCCAAATGGTACTCTAATCCCCTATTTGACCAGGGCCCATAATGCTCTGGTTAATAGTAGTGTACTATATAAGAGTAGGGTGCCATTTGGGAAGCACACAGAGAGTGTAACGATCGTCGTAATCCTCCTCCTCGGACGAGGAGGAGAGGCGAGAAGGATCAGACCAATATGCGGAGTGATTAGTGTCCATGATTATTTATTATATCGAAACTGAACACGAAACAAAAGAACACCATGAAAACAATCGACAAACAGTCCCGTGTGGCACGAATGCAGACACGCGATACAACCACCCACAAAACACACGTGAAACCCCGGCTGCCTTAGTATGATTCTCAATCAGGGACAAACGATCTACAGCTGCCTCTGACTGAGAATCATACCAGGCCGAACACAAAAAACCCCAACATAGAAAAAACACACATAGACAACCCAACCCAACTCACGCCCTGACCAACTAAATAAATACAAGAAAAAAGGAAAACAGGTCAGGAACGTGACAGAGAGCTTTCATGTCTTCCCCTTTGTGCTGTTATACAGCCATTGCAGGACTATAATACTGTAGAACCCTGTGTTATACTGTAGGACCCTGTGTTATACTGTGTCCCTGTAGGACCCTGTGTTATACTGTAGGACCCTGTGTTATACTGTAGAACCCTGTGTTATACTGTAGGACCCTGTGTTATACTGTAGAACCCTGTGTTATACTGTAGGACCCTGTGTTATACTGTGTCCCTGTAGAACCCTGTGTTATACTGTGTCCCTGTAGAACCCTGTGTTATACTGTAGGACCCTGTGTTATACTGTAGGACCCTGTGTTATACTGTGTCCCTGTAGGACCCTGTGTTATACTGTGTCCCTGTAGAACCCTGTGTTATACTGTAGGACCCTGTGTTATACTGTAGAACCCTGTGTTATACTGTAGGACCCTGTGTTATACTGTAGGACCCTGTGTTATACTGTAGGACCCTGTGTTATACTGTGTCCCTGTGTTATACTGTAGAACCCTGTGTTATACTGTAGGACCCTGTGTTATACTGTAGGACCCTGTGTTATACTGTAGAACCCTGTGTTATACTGTAGGACCCTGTGTTATACTGTGTCCCTGTGTTATACTGTAGAACCCTGTGTTATACTGTAGAACCCTGTGTTATACTGTAGAACCCTGTGTTATACTGTAGAACCCTGTGTTATACTGTAGGACCCTGTGTTATACTGTAGGACCCTGTGTTATACTGTGTCCCTGTAGAACCCTGTGTTATACTGTAAGACCCTGTGTTATACTGTAGAACCCTGTGTTATACTGTGTCCCTGTAGGACCCTGTGGTATACTGTAGGACCCTGTGTTATACTGTAGGACCCTGTGTTATACTGTGTCCCTGTAGGACCCTGTGTTATACTGTAGGACCCTGTGTTATACTGTAGAACCCTGTGTTATACTGTGTCCCTGTGTTATACTGTAGAACCCTGTGTTATACTGTGTCCCTGTGTTATACTGTAGAACCCTGTGTTATACTGTAGAACCCTGTGTTATACTGTAGAACCCTGTGTTATACTGTAGGACCCTGTGTTATACTGTAGAACCCTGTGTTATACTGTAGGACCCTGTGTTATACTGTAGAACCCTGTGTTATACTGTAGGACCCTGTGTTATACTGTAGGACCCTGTGTTATACTGTGTCCCTGTGTTATACTGTAGAACCCTGTGTTATACTGTAGGACCCTGTGTTATACTGTAGGACCCTGTGTTATACTGTAGAACCCTGTGTTATACTGTAGGACCCTGTGTTATACTGTAGAACCCTGTGTTATACTGTGTCCCTGTGTTATACTGTAGAACCCTGTGTTATACTGTAGAACCCTGTGTTATACTGTAGGACCCTGTGTTATACTGTAAGACCCTGTGTTATACTGTAGGACCCTGTGTTATACTGTAGGACCCTGTGTTATACTGTAAGACCCTGTGTTATACTGTAACACCCTGTGTTATACTGTAAGACCCTGTGTTATACTGTAAGACCCTGTGTTATACTGTAGGACCCTGTGTTATACTGTGTCCCTGTGTTATACTGTAGAACCCTGTGTTATACTGTAGAACCCTGTGTTATACTGTAGGACCCTGTGTTATACTGTAGGACCCTGTGTTATACTGTAGGACCCTGTGTTATACTGTAGAACCCTGTGTTATACTGTAGAACCCTGTGTTATACTGTAGGACCCTGTGTTATACTGTGTCCCTGTAGAACCCTGTGTTATACTGTGTCCCTGTAGAACCCTGTGTTATACTGTAGGACCCTGTGTTATACTGTAGGACCCTGTGTTATACTGTAGGACCCTGTGTTATACTGTAGAACCCTGTGTTATACTGTGTCCCTGTAGAACCCTGTGTTATACTGTGTCCCTGTAGAACCCTGTGTTATACTGTAGAACCCTGTGTTATACTGTGTCCCTGTAGAACCCTGTGTTATACTGTAGAACCCTGTGTTATACTGTGTCCCTGTAGAACCCTGTGTTATACTGTAGAACCCTGTGTTATACTGTAGAACCCTGTGTTATACTGTAGGACCCTGTGTTATACTGTGTCCCTGTAGAACCCTGTGTTATACTGTGTCCCTGTAAGACCCTGTGTTATACTGTGTCCCTGTAAGACCCTGTGTTATACTGTGTCCCTGTAAGACCCTGTGTTATACTGTAGGACCCTGTGTTATACTGTGTCCCTGTAGAACCCTGTGTTATACTGTGTCCCTGTAAGACCCTGTGTTATACTGTAGAACCCTGTGTTATACTGTGTCCCTGTAGAACCCTGTGTTATACTGTGTCCCTGTAAGACCCTGTAGGACCCTGTGTTATACTGTGTCGCTGTAAGACCCTGTGTTATACTGTAGGACCCTGTGTTATACTGTAGGACCCTGTGTTATACTGTAAGACCCTGTGTTATACTGTGTCCCTGTAGGACCCTGTGTTATACTGTAGAACCCTGTGTTATACTGTAGAACCCTGTGTTATACTGTGTCCCTGTAGAACCCTGTGTTATACTGTGTCCCTGTAAGACCCTGTGTTATACTGTGTCCCTGTAGAACCCTGTGTTATACTGTGTCCCTGTAGAACCCTGTGTTATACTGTGTCCCTGTAGAACCCTGTGTTATACTGTGTCCCTGTAGAACCCTGTGTTATACTGTGTCCCTGTAAGACCCTGTGTTATACTGTAGAACCCTGTGTTATACTGTGTCCCTGTAGAACCCTGTGTTATACTGTGTCCCTGTAGGACCCTGTGTTATACTGTGTCCCTGTAAGACCCTGTGTTATACTGTGTCCCTGTAGAACCCTGTGTTATACTGTGTCCCTGTAGAACCCTGTGTTATACTGTGTCCCTGTAGAACCCTGTGTTATACTGTAGAACCCTGTGTTATACTGTGTCCCTGTAGGACCCTGTGTTATACTGTGGGACCCTGTGTTATACTGTGTCCCTGTAAGACCCTGTGTTATACTGTGTCCCTGTAGAACCCTGTGTTATACTGTAGGACCCTGTGTTATACTGTGTCCCTGTAAGACCCTGTGTTATACTGTAGAACCCTGTGTTATACTGTGTCCCTGTAAGACCCTGTGTTATACTGTAGGACCCTGTGTTATACTGTAGGACCCTGTGTTATACTGTAGGACCCTGTGTTATACTGTAGGACCCTGTGTTATACTGTGTCCCTGTAGAACCCTGTGTTATACTGTGTCCCTGTAAGACCCTGTGTTATACTGTAGAACCCTGTGTTATACTGTGTCCCTGTAGAACCCTGTATTATACTGTGTCCCTGTAAGACCCTGTGTTATACTGTGTCCCTGTAGAACCCTGTGTTATACTGTGTCCCTGTAGAACCCTGTGTTATACTGTGTCCCTGTAGAACCCTGTGTTATACTGTGTCCCTGTAGAACCCTGTGTTATACTGTAGAACCCTGTGTTATACTGTGTCCCTGTAGAACCGTGTGTTATACTGTGTCCCTGTAAGACCCTGTGTTATACTGTAGAACCCTGTGTTATACTGTGTCCCTGTAGAACCCTGTGTTATACTGTGTCCCTGTAAGACCCTGTGTTATACTGTAGGACCCTGTGTTATACTGTGTCCCTGTAAGACCCTGTGTTATACTGTAGAACCCTGTGTTATACTGTGTCCTTGTAGAACCCTGTGTTATACTGTGTCCCTGTAGAACCCTGTGTTATACTGTGTCCCTGTAGAACCCTGTGTTATACTGTGTCCCTGTAGAACCCTGTGTTATACTGTAGGACCCTGTGTTATACTGTGTCCCTGTAAGACCCTGTGTTATACTGTAGGACCCTGTGTTATACTGTAGGACCCTGTGTTATACTGTGTCCCTGTAAGACCCTGTGTTATACTGTGTCCCTGTAAGACCCTGTGTTATACTCTGTCCCTGTAGAACCCTGTGTTATACTGTGTCCCTGTAAGACCCTGTGTTATACTGTAGGACCCTGTGTTATACTGTGTCCCTGTAAGACCCTGTGTTATACTGTGTCCCTGTAGAACCCTGTGTTATACTGTGTCCCTGTAAGACCCTGTGTTATACTGTGTCCCTGTAGAACCCCTGTGTTATACTGTGTCCCTGGTAAAAGAAAACCTGTGTTATACTGTGTCCCTGTAGAACCCTGTGTTATACTGTGTCCCTGTAAGACCCTTTGTTATACTGGAGGACCCTGTGTTATACGGTGACCCTGTGTTATACTGTAGAACCCTGTGTTATACTGTAGAACCCTTGTTATACTGTGTCCCTGTGGGACCCTGTGTTATACTGTGTCCCTGAGAACCCTGTGTTATACTGTGTCCCTGTCAAGAATCCCTGTGTTATACTGTGTCCCTGTAACCCTGTGTTATACTGTGTCCCGTAGAACCCTGTGTTATACTGTGTCCCTGTAGAACCCTGTGTTTATACTGTGTCCCTGTAAGACCCTGTGTTATACTGTATCCCTTAGACCCCCTGTGTTATATCTGTGTTCCCTGTAAGACCCTGTGGTTATACTGGTAGTCCCTAGTAAGTAACCACTGTGTTTATACTAGTGTCCCTGTAGACCTGTGTTATACTGTTTCCCTGTAGGAACCCTGTGTTATACTGTGTCCCTGTAGAACCCTGTGTTATACTGTGTCCCTGTAAGCCCCCTGTAGACCCTGTGTTATACTGTGTCCCTGTAGTACCCTGTGTTATACTGTGTCCCTGTAGAACCCTGTGTTATACTGTGTCCCTGTAAGACCCTGTGTTATACTGTGTCCCTGTAGAACCCTGTGTTATACTGTGTCCCTGTAGAACCCTGTGTTATACTGTGTCCCTGTAAGACCCTGTAGGACCCTGTGTTATACTGTGTCCCTGTAGGACCCTGTGTTATACTGTGTCCCTGTAGAACCCTGTGTTATACTGTGTCCCTGTAGAACCCTGTGTTATACTGTAGGACCCTGTGTTATACTGTAGGACCCTGTGTTATACTGTGTCCCTGTAGAACCCTGTAGAACCCTGTGTTATACTGTGTCCCTGTAGAACCCTGTGTTATACTGTGTCCCTGTAAGACCCTGTGTTATACTGTGTCCCTGTAGGACCCTGTAGAACCCTGTGTTATACTGTGTCCCTGTAGGACCCTGTGTTATACTGTGTCCCTGTAGGACCCTGTGTTATACTGTAGGACCCTGTGTTATACTGTAGGACCCTGTGTTATACTGTGTCCCTGTAGAACCCTGTAGAACCCTGTGTTATACTGTTGTCCCTGTAGAACCCTGTGTTTATACTGTGTCCCTGTAAGACCCTGTGTTATACTGTGTCCC
>NW_024059830.1:178683-251097 GCF_016432855.1 Salvelinus namaycush | reverse complement strand
AAGGCTGTAAAGTAACAAAATGTGGAAAAATACTTTCCAAATGCTATTCTCAGACCATATTATATTACACTTGAGCTACATAACACGATAGATCGGTTGTCGTGTCACTTGCGAGGCGCAGCTAAGTATACATTTAAAAAAATAAGTCTTTAAAATACTGTAGAATGGAACCGCTAACTCTTTAAAAACACATGTTGTTGAGAGGTCGTAACTAGTCAAGACATTGACCTTTGCACTGACTTTTACATTCATTTCACATTCTAGTTAACTGTGGGTCAAAAGGTGCTACTATCCGACATACATATAGATTTAATTATAGACCAAATACATCTTCTTGCCAACATGTTATCTTGTAGTTGACCCTGTATGAAAACTGCTGTCCTGTACCTGACACAACTAGTGTGGTGATACAACAACCACTCCAACACCAGTTTAAACAAGTTAAACATATCATGAAATACATAATTGAGTACAATCATGTGTTTAATGTGCCAAATTGAAAATAAAATACTGCTTTCTATTTAAGCACTAAATAATTTCCAGAACCAACGTCAGAGCTAAAACGATACAGAATAACGTTGGGGGTTTCACCAGTGAATATTTTATACACCAAGTGGATAGAGAAGATTTTTCATTGGGTATTTTAAAGGGCATTTCATGACATGTATAAATAAATTCCTCTACTTTTCACATAATCCATTACCACAGCTGAATTATACATTTGACTCTGAATTCCAAGTGTCCGACTGTAAGCTTAACACGCTAGAAATGGCAATTATGCATATTAGACACACGCATATAGTGGATTAATGGTCTGTCTGTCTGGCCGTCTGTCTGTCCTTCTTTCACTCCAGAGACATGATCCCTGCTCCCTAACAGAATGACCGTATTGCAGGATTTACTCCTAACTAGACTTACTCCTAGCTAGACTTACTCCTAGCTAGATGTACTCCTAACTAAACTTACTCCTAGCTAGACTTACTCCTAGCTAGACATACTCCTAACTAGACTTACTCCTCGCTAGACTTACTCCTAGCTAGACTTACTCCTAGCTAGACTTACTCCTAACTAGACTTACTCCTAGCTAGACTTACTCCTACCTAGACTTACTCCTAACTAGACTTACTCCTAACTAGACTTACTCCTAACTAGACTTACTCCTAGCTAGACTTACTCCTAGCTAGACTCCGCTGGCTTCACCTTCTGTTGTCCCTCATTTGATTGGTCCTTCTTACTTCTTTCAAAGAAAAAGGTAAGTGAATGAACTGGAAGATGCTTAACTTAGAAGCTTATAATACCACCAGACTTTTAATCAAACCTGACTTCTTATAATACCACCAGACTCAAACCTGACTTCTCATAATACCACCAGACTTTTAATCAAACCCGACTTCTCATAATACCACCAGACTTTTAATCAAACCCGACTTCTCATAATACCACCAGACTTTTAATCAAACCCGACTTCTTATAATACCACCAGACTTTTAATCAAACCCGACTTCTTATAATACCACCAGACTTTTAATCAAACCCGACTTCTTATAATACCACCAGACTTTTAATCAAACCCGACTTCTCATAATACCACCAGACTTTTAATCAAACCCGACTTCACTCATTCAGTGTGTTTGAGTCATTGATGTTTTTATCAACATATTTGTTATATGAACGTAACTACTTGGAGGGTTGCGAAACATACATATACAGTGTATATATATAACTAAAACACTAGTGCAGGGTAATATTTACAGCTGTCAGCCGTAGCTACTTATTTGTTAAACAGATGAGTTTCTGTTTCCTTCCTTCTCACTGCTCTACCTGGGTTTTATATTTAGGTAAAGAGAAAGTTAAAGACAGAAGGTCTACTCTCTACTACCAGTCCCCAGTAGACCACTGCTGCTACGCTGGCTATACTGAGCTCCACAACACTGTGATTCCCTTTGTCTTCCAAGAAGGAAGCTCCGGTAACAAATCACTCTGCAGCAGCCTGGTGATACAACCTTGTTTTCATTAGACCGTGTTATTTAACCCACGCTCAGGAAGGAGGAAACACGTGATCAATGAGGTAACCGAGCAACCTGCTCTCTGCCCTACGGGTCACCTGTGTTTTATATTTAGGTAAAGAAAGGTAAAGACAGAAGTTCATGTATTGCTGTATGGATTCTCAACATACTGATTGTTGGCTATGAGGAGGTCCCACTGCAAACATTAAGTGGTTGAAAAGCACTCTGGAACGTACAGAAGAAGAGATTATTGGGAACGGAGCCAAGAGTGCAGAGCTCGTCGACGCTGCCTGGCGCTGCGTGGACCTAGGGATTTGTCTCCTCTAGTAACAATACAAGTTGAACACAACACAGCACTTCAGCAGAAAGAGAGAGAGAGAGAGAGAGAGAGAGAGAGAGAGAGAGAGAGAGAGAGAGAGAGAGAGAGAGAGAGAGAGAGAGACAGAGAGAGAGAGAGAGAGTCTGAAAATGGCACAGAGCGTTCCTTCCAACGCCTCAGCCAAAGGGATTTAAATGCAGGAAAGAACTGGCTGGCAAGTCCAAATGTCATCCACTTTTCACAGCAGTGTTGAAACCAGCGGAGCAAAGGAGGTGAGGCGGTGAGAGAGAAAGACTGAAGTCTATTAATTGTCGGTCGGCAAAGTCAAGAGTGGAGTCTTTTAACTTCCTTTTTTAGTTTAGTTTCTCGTCAAGCCTCTGACACCCAGAAAGCCCATAAAACTGCTGTCAATCAATGTGTAAGGAAATAAAGGCACCCCAACCCATTAGATATAGGTTATTGACAGCCCAACCAATCAGATATAGGTTATTGACACCCCTAATCCATCAGATATAGGTTATTGACACCCCGACCCATTATATATAGGATATTGACACCCACAACCCATTAGATATAGGTTATTGACACACCAACCCATCAGATATAGGTTATTGACACCCCCAACCCATTAGATATAGGTTATTGACACCCCAACCCATTAGCTATAGGTTATTGACACCCCAACCCATCAGATATAGGTTATTGACACCCCAACCCATTAGATATAGGTTATTGACAGCCCAACCCATTAGATATAGGTTATTGACACCCCCAACCCATTAGATATAGGTTATTGACACCCCAACCCATTAGATATAGGTTATTGACACCCCAACCCATTAGATATAGGTTATTGACACCCCCAACCCATCAGATATAGGTTATTGACACCCCCAACCCATCAGATATAGGTTATTGACACCCCAACCAATTAGATATAGGTTATTGACACCCCAACCCATCAGATATAGGTTATTGACACCCCAACCCATCAGATATAGGTTATTGACACCCCCAACCTACTACTAAGCTATATGGAATTGTTTTAAAAGGGTCATACCAAGGATCTGATGCTATTTGATTTAGCATTTTAAGACCCATTGAAGTATATATTTTATTTGGCCTTACTGCTATTAGCCAATAGAAACACAATGAATAACAGATAGTCCTTACTGCTATTAACCAATAGAAACACATAGAATAACAGATATTCCTTACTGCTATTAGCCAATATAAACACAATGAATAACAGATAGTCCTTACTGCTATTAGCCAATAGAAACACATTGAATAACAGATAGTCCTTACTGCTATTAGCCAATAGAAACACATTGGATAACAGATAGTCCTTACTGCTATTAGCCAATAAAAACACATTGAATAACAGATAGTCCTTACTGCTATTAGCCAATAGAAACGCATTGAATAACAGATAGTCCTTACTACTATTAGCCAATAGAAACACAATGAAACACAATGAATAACAGATAGTCCTTACTGCTATTAGCCAATAGAAACACAATGAATAACAGATAGTCCTTACTGCTATTAGCCAATAGAAACACAATGAATAACAGATAGTCCTTACTGCTATTAGCCAATAGAAACACAATGAATAACAGACAGTCCTTACTGCTATTAGCCAATAGAAACACAATGAATAACAGATAGTCCTTACTGCTATTAACCAATAGAAACACATTGAATAACAGATAGTCCTTACTGCTATTAGCCAATAGAAACACATTGAATAACAGATAGTCCTTACTGCTATTAGCCAATAGAAACACAATGAATAACAGATAGTCCTTACTGCTATTAGCCAATAGAAACACAATGAATAACAGATAGTCCTTACTGCTAATAGCCAATAGAAACACATTGAATAACAGATAGCCCTTACTGCTATTAACCAATAGAAACACAATGAATAACAGATAGTCCTTACTGCTATTAACCAATAGAAACACAATGAATAACAGATAGTCCTTACTGCTATTAACCAATAGAAACACAATGAATAACAGATAGTCCCCCCCAAAAAATCTAAAGGAAGTTTGTTCTGAAGTGTCTGTCCTAAATCTAAGAGATATAAGTAAGATCAGGAAACCATTTTATTTTTTTATTTTTTTACATTGTATTTAACCCCCAATTGTTGTAATTAAACAGTCTCCATATATACAGTACTTCCATTAATTTTTCCCGGGGGACCTTCAGATGAGTCTTGTGAGGTGTGTGGGCGTCCTATAGCCAGCCAACATGTACGTGTTCCTGAGAGTCTCACCTTTACACAGAGGGGTCATATTAATGAGTAGCCCAAACTGTTTGGACGTTACAGACAGAAGTTGGCAGATCGGCTGTACCGACTTCAGACGAGTCCTAAGACGCTTATGGGGGTCGTAGAGCAAAACGGAGAACACCATCGTGTTCGTGAGAGTCTCACCTTTACACAGAGGGGTCATATTAATGAGTACCCAAACTGGTTGAATGCTGCAGACAGAAGTGAACAGATCGGCTGTACCGACTTCAGACGAGTCCTAAGACGCTCGTAGAGCAAAACGGAGAACACTGTTGTGTTCGTGAGAGTCTCATGATGCAGAAGTGTTACATGAGTGAAACGCCATGGATTGAGACGTATCCAAAAAAGCAGATATCCCTAGATTAAACTGACAGATTTATATGGGGATGTTTGTATTGTGCTAATTAGATTTCCCGCGATTACGCAGACATCGATCTGAGGGGGTAATCATATTTGAGAATTGTTCAAATAAGAAAGGTTATGTTCTGATGTAATTTGAAAAAGGGTGGGTAACCTGCTTCCCTGCTAATGAATCCTTACCTTTCCTCCTTCCTCTGTGTCCTTGGATTGTCATCTCCAACCTTTGGGATGTTGTATCTGATTATTCAGGCAGCAATTAATCATCATTAAGCCAGAGACTTGGAGGGGTAGAGAGAGGTAGAGAGAGAGAGAGAGAGGGAGAGGTAGAGAGAGAGAGAGAGAGAGAGGTAGAGAGAGAGAGAGAGGTAGAGAGAGAGAGAGAGGGAGAGGTAGAGAGAGAGAGAGAGAGAGAGGTAGAGAGAGAGAGAGAGGTAGAGAGAGAGAGGTAGAGAGAGAGAGAGAGGTAGAGAGAGAGGGAGAGGTAGAGAGAGAGAGAGAGAGAGAGAGAGAGAGAGAGAGAGAGAGAGGTAGAGAGAGGGAGAGGTAGAGAGAGAGAGAGAGAGGTAGAGAGAGAGAGAGAGGGAGAGGTAGAGAGAGAGAGAGAGAGAGAGAGAGAGGGAGAGAGGTAGAGAGAGAGAGAGAGAGAGAGAGAGAGAGAGAGAGAGAGAGAGAGAGAGAAGGTGCAGGGCTACGGATCTGGCGTTCATCCTGAAAAGACTCTTACTCTGTTTTTGCCAACTATATGGTTTGTGAGGATCTTTTAAAATGGTGGTGGTGGTGGAGGGCTTAAAGAGGGTCAAGGGGAGACTGGAAACTTGGAATGGGGTGAACTAACGTTTTGTGGGGTTGGGATGGCCCTTAGCTAACTCACATCCTCCCTCCTCACCCCCTACTCTACTCTCTACTACCAGTCCCCAGTAGACCACTGCTGCTACGCTGGCTATGCTGAGCTCCACAACACTGTAATTCCCTTTGTCTTCCAAGAAGGAAGCTCCGGTAACAAATCACTCTGCAGCCAGGTGATACAGCCTTGTTTTCATTAGACCGTGTTATTTAACGCTCAGGAAGGAGGAAACACGTTGTCAATGAGGTAACCGATGCAAATTCATTCATAATGTTTATTGTGATTTATGTTTTTGGATTTTATGTGGTCGCTGAATGACCATCTTAGAGTTGATGAGATACACATTTTGGGGACATTAAATGTGTACATGCTGTGTCACTGAGATATGAGGGTTAATATTGTCTTTAGGTATAAGCACTTGTCCTCCATCTTGGTGTCCCTCATGTTTATCTCCAGATGGTATGTACCTTCTTGGTCAAAAGGTTTAGAGAATGAGGCCTAAGGACGGTTTGCTGGCCCTTTGCTAATATATTTTTCTTTCCTTGGCCAGCAGTTTATTATTAGGATGTGCTCTCATTTCATCAGTAGGAAGGAGAGTGATATTTTCTGTTGGCGGGCTAGCAGTGAAGCAGAGATTAATGGTGGGGTCAGCAATATGTCCTCTCCCTTTGGGTTTGGTCTTGAAACCCTGCCAGCCGTTGACAGAGGTCAGGTTGACTGCTCTCTCTCTCTCTCTCTCTCTCTCTCTCTCTCTCTCTCTCTCTCTCTCTCTCTCTCTCTCTCTCTCTCTCTCTCTCTCTCTCTCTCTCTCTCTGTGTTTCTCTCTCTCTCTTGCTCTCGCTCTCTCTCTCTCTCTCTCTCCCTCTCTGTCTCTCTCTCTCTCTCTCTCTCTCTCTCTCTCTCTCTCTCTCTCTCTCTCTCTCTCTCTCTCTCTCTCTCTCTCTCTCTGTCTCTCTCTCTCTTTCCTTTCTCTGCACCTCCAGCGATGAAACCGGTCACGCCTTCCTGATTGTAAATGTTTTTACAAGGGTTTTGCCATTCATATAATTGTTGAGTCCAGCTGTATGCCTTAGGATTGCCACAGTATGTTATATTACATACACTAAACCTTAGTCATTATGACGTGTTTCAACCAAACAGGGTATCTTGTTTTGTTTGACATAATCCTTTTAACTGGACAGTTGCCTCACAGGTAGTCATTAGATAAAACACAGTTTCAGGATCCTGCACTGCTGCGAGTTATCCAATGACACTCATCTAGCGCCATTAATTAATCTCTCTGTCTCTCTCTGTCTCTCTCTGTCTCTCTCTCTCTCTCTGTCTCTCTCTCTCTCTCTCTCTCTCTCTCTCTCTCTCTCTCTCTCTCTCTCTCTCTCTCTCTCTCTGTCTGTCTTTCTCTCTCTCTCTGTCTCTCTCTCTCCCTTCCGTTTCTCTTCTCTCTCTCTCTCTGTCTTTCTCTCTCTGTCTCTCTCTCCCGTCTGTTTCTCTCTCTCTCTCTCTCTCTCTGTCTTTCTCTCTCTTTCTCTTTCCTCTCTCTCTCTCTCTCTCTCTCTCTCTCTCTCTCTCTCTCTCTCTCTCTCTCTCTCTCTCTCTCTCTCTCTCTCTCTCTCTCTCTCTCTCTCTCTCTCTCTCTCTCTCTCTGTCTCTCTCTTTCTCTTTCCTCTCTCTCTCTCCCTTCCGTGTCTCTTCTCTCTCTCTCTCTCTCTCTCTCTGTCTCTCTCCTTTCTATCCTCTCTTTCTATATCTATCTATCTCCTCTCTCTCTCTGTCAAACTCCTGATACTGCCTGCTTGGCTACCTACAGGGATGATTAGCCTCAGTGCTTGTGATTTGATTGTCCTCTGCCTACCCTGACCGGAGGACTACTTTGTTCTGGCAGCGAGGATACCAAATTAACACTGAACCATTTCACAGCCAGACTCTCTCATCCTAATGAGGATGACCCCGAGAAATGTCCCCTAATTACCCTGATTATAACTATCTTTTTGTGGGAGAATATAAAAGACTAATTATTGTTCTTTTTTGAATTGTTCATTCTGATTATTTCCAAGCCTGCAGCCCTTTTCTGGTCATGGAGAAAAAGGGTTGTAGAAAAAGGAAGGTCTTTGATTTGTTAATTACCCGACAAGTGGTGTCAGAAGAGGAGAGGTCCGTGTTTTCAGCACTGATGTGGCTCTCTCTCCATGGCGTCCTTCTACGCTGAATAACCCAAGGCTGTAGATTGAATTAGAATCAGGCCGCAGGGATGCTGCACTGCTAACTGACGCTATAAGGATCCCAAATATATATATATATAGGAATTGTTAAAAGGAGAGCATATTGGTTTATAGCTCTACCGTTTACCATAATGATGACGTTCCACCACTTCTGAGAGAAATTACACATATTTTCTCCGGCATATTAAACAGGCGGTCATTTGCATAAAGATCACTATAGAGGGATTGGATTGGTGCATAAAGATCACTATGGAGGGATTGGATTGGTGCATAAAGATCACTATGGAGGGATTGGATTGGTGCATAAAGATCACTATGGAGGGATTGGATTGGTGCATAAAGAACACTATGGAGGGATTGGATTGGTGCATAAAGATCACTATGGAGGGATTGGATTGGTGCATAAAGAACACTATAGAGGGATTGGATTGGTGCATAAAGATCACTATGGAGGGATTGGATTGGTGCATAAAGATCACTATGGAGGGATTGGATTGGTGCATAAAGATCACTATGGAGGGATTGGATTGGTGCATAAAGAACACTATGGAGGGATTGGATTGGTGCATAAAGATCACTATGGAGGGATTGGATTGGTGCATAAAGATCACTATGGAGGGATTGGATTGGTGCATAAAGAACACTATGGAGGGATTGGATTGGTGCATAAAGATCACTATGGAGGGATTGGATTGGTGCATAAAGATCACTATGGAGGGATTGGATTGGTGCATAAAGAACACTATGGAGGGATTGGATTGGTGCATAAAGATCACTATGGAGGGATTGGATTGGTGCATAAAGATCACTATAGAGGGATTGGATTGGTGCATAAAGATCACTATGGAGGGATTGGATTGGTGCATAAAGATCACTATGGAGGGATTGGATTGGTGCATAAAGATCACTATGGAGGGATTGGATTGGTGCATAAAGAACACTATGGAGGGATTGGATTGGTGCATAAAGATCACTATGGAGGGATTGGATTGGTGCATAAAGATCACTATGGAGGGATTGGATTGGTGCATAAAGAACACTATGGAGGGATTGGATTGGTGCATAAAGATCACTATGGAGGGATTGGATTGGTGCATAAAGATCACTATGGAGGGATTGGATTGGTGCATAAAGATCACTATGGAGGGATTGGATTGGTGCATAAAGAACACTATAGAGGGATTGGATTGGTGCATAAAGATCACTATGGAGGGATTGGATTGGTGCATAAAGATCACTATGGAGGGATTGGATTGGTGCATAAAGATCACTATGGAGGGATTGGATTGGTTTTTGGGTTTATTTATCTTTCACCATTTCTTTGCTTTTTAATTTCACAGTCTTGTTCTGTAGTTTGACAAACTTTTTGACACCAGTAAATGAAGTCAACATAAATAAACACATATTTGTGTAGTCCAAACTTAATTCCAGACTATAAATATTGTGCACATAAAGCTGAGTCAGTAGAAAACACATCATTTTGCCGACAGCTACAGTTGGGAGAAGTGTTAGTCACATCACAGCGACCAAAAGGTCATCAGAGAAGGAAAATACCTTCATTGTTCATTGTTGAAGCGGGGAGGTGTTTCATGTTACAGTAACTGCTTCATACGCACTAACAGTAATTGTGTCTGTCAATCACGCTGCCTCAGACAGCCGTCTCTAAGGGCTGTGCGTTTAGAGGAAATTGCTGACGTCGTTTTGGCTTGCGTATATATATATCGATCGTGTAATTTTCATCATGTTAAATGATTCATCCTTATTTAATTTAATAATCTTGGGAAATATTGTACAAGTTTGATGTTGTCGAACGTCCCCCCCCCTAAAAAACTGCACCTACTGCTTACGTCATAACAAGTCTGGAGAATGATTTGAACTATTCACTCAAAATGTTGAGGGAAAAAGTGTGAAGACCATCCACTTCTGACATGATAATGTCTTCTGAGATCTGCAGAATGGCCTCCCTCTCTCACAGGCATCACAATCATTTAGTATCTCCTCCGCTTCATATATAATATTAATAACAACAATAATAATCATAATCATAATAAATACATGATAATAATGATAATACTAATAATTTATAATAATAGTAAGCATAATTATAATCATAATCGTAATAACAAATAAATACATGATAATAATGATAATTATTATAATTATAATATTGATAATAATAATGATAATAATATATTCCATTTAGCTGTGGGTTTTATCTAAAGCGACGTACAGTCCTTCATACATGTATGCAGGCATGCCTCTTCGGTAGGAATGGGATGTGTTGCGCCTGTACTGCAGGCCTTGGTTACGCTTCTATTGAAATTCACAGTAGCTTTTTGACCAGGTGCCAAAATAATCCATTCTCTCCTGTATGGCGGTATGGCGGGCTATGAAAGGATATTAACTGTGGGAATAAACTGGTGTGACACATGTCGCCTGCATACATGATCAAATAGCTCATTCAAAAGAAGTTTTCCAGGTAGGTTTACCGGCAGGGGACACAGCCCCACCACATGACGAGACCAACTCAATCATTACTACTTTGAAGTAACGAGGGTCACCCCTCCATCAACCTCCAGCAGTATGACTTTCACAATGAAGAAGACTATTCTCTCTCTCTCTCTCTCTCTCTCTCTCTCTCTCTCTCTCTCTCTCTCTCTCTCTCTCTCTCTCTCTCTGTCTCTCTCTGTCTCTCTCTCTCTCTCTCGCTCTCTCTCTCTCTCTCTGTCTCTGTCTCTCTGTCTCTCTCTCTCTCTCTCTCCCTCTCTCTCTCTCTCTCTCTCTCTTGTTCCCTCATTTGTATTCCTTAACCCCTATGTATTTATAATGTGTTTAGCATCACGTGCTGCAAAAGCTTTAAACATTTTTTTTTTTAAAGTGGAAGTGTTTTGTTTATTCACCATTCCAAATTCAACACAGAGAAACCTCAGTGAATTATTCAACTCACCAACCACCAATGGCCCACTGTCAGGACCCAGGGGACTAGGGGGTTCCTTTACTAGGGGGTTCCTTTACTAGAGGGTTCCTTTACTAGGGGGTTCCTTTACTAGGGGGTTCCTTTACTAGGGGGTTCCTTTACTAGGGGGTTCCTTTACTAGGGGGTTCCTTTACTAAGAGGTTCCTTTACTAGGGGTTCCTTTACTAGGGGGTTCCTTTACTAAGAGGTTCCTTTACTAGGGGTTCCTTTACTAGGGGGTTCCTTTACTAGGGGGTTCCTTTACTAGGGGGTTCCTTTACTAGGGGGTTCCTTTACTAGGGGGTTCCTTTACTAGGGGGTTCCTTTACTAGGGGTTCCTTTACTAGGGGGTTCCTTTACTAGGGGGTTCCTTTACTAAGGGGTTCCTTTACTAAGGGGTTCCTTTACTAGGGGGTTCCTTTACTAGGGGGTTCCTTTACTAAATGGTTCCTTTACTAGAGGGTTCCTTTACTAGGGGGTTCCTTTACTAGGGGGTTCCTTTACTAGGGGGTTCCTTTACTAGGGGGTTCCTTTACTAGAGGGTTCCTTTACTAGGGGTTCCTTTACTAGGGGTTCCTTTACTAGGGGGTTCCTTTACTAGGGGGGGTTCCTTTACTAGGGGGTTCCTTTACTAGGGGTTCCTTTACTAGGGGTTCCTTTACTAGGGGGGGTTCCTTTACTAGGGGGTTCCTTTACTAGGGGGTTCCTTTACGAGAGGGTTCCTTTACAAGAGGGTTCCTTTACAAGAGGGTTCCTTTACAAGAGGGTTCCTTTACGAGAGGGTTCCTTTAGCAGAATGTCCAGGAGGTTTTTGTTGCTACTTTGGAGCCATTTGTTCAGCTACTGTATTTGACACTGCACTCACCAATCATATGTTTGTCCATACGTCATTTAGTGTTTCCCCCCCGTACCCCCGTCATTAAAAAAAATGAAATTTTAGCATTGTAATAATCATAATGTAATCATATCATAAGAATATAATTCCTTCGATTTAAACTGTTGTAAATATCTGGGTTAATTGTGAGGTGAATAATTGAATGTTGTGCACTGAGAGACAATAATATCCAAACGTTAATGTCTTAATTAGATCCATCATCGACACTTACGTAGTCCTATGTCAG
The DNA here is from genome assembly GCF_016432855.1 of Salvelinus namaycush. Lineage (NCBI taxonomy): Eukaryota > Metazoa > Chordata > Actinopteri > Salmoniformes > Salmonidae > Salvelinus > Salvelinus namaycush. Next base: position 238,976 of record NW_024059830.1, on the reverse strand, counting down.
GCACGATGTTAAGTGTGTCGTTTCAAATGTCTTTTTACTGTTGTTTTATTTCTTTACTTACCTACACACACACACACACACACACACACACACACACACACACACACACACACACACACACACACACACACACACACACACACACACACACACCAACACACACACATGCACACACACACACACAGACACACACACACACACACACACACACACACACACACACACACACACACACACACACACACACACACATACCTTTTTTCGCACTATTGGTTAGAACCTGTAAGAAAGCATTTCACTGTAAGGTCTACCTACACCTGTGGTATTCTGCGCACGTGACAAATGAACTTTGATTTGATTTGATCGACAGATCATCTTAAAACTATAAACAGGATTTTATCCAAACACACTATAAAACACGTGCAGCGACAGTCTCCAGTTACCGTATCCTCCAACTCCACTGTACTCGCAAGCTTCTAGTCGTTTATGTGTTTCTTTAGCTAATCCAAGTCACAGGCCTCCAACTCCACTGTACTAGGGAAGCTTCTAGTCGTTCATGTGTTTCTTTAGCTAATCCAAGTCACAGTCCTCCAACTCCACTGTACTCGAAGAGCTTCTAGTCGTTTATGTGTTTCTTTAGCTAATCCAAGTCACAGGCCTCCAACTCCACTGTACTCGGAAGCTTCTAGTCGTTTATGTGTTTCTTTAGCTAATCCAAGTCACAGGCCTCCAACTCCACTGTACTCGAAGAGCTTCTAGTCGTTTATGTGTTTCTTTAGCTAATCCAAGTCACAGGCCTCCAACTCCACTGTACTCGGAAGCTTCTAGTCGTTCATGTGTTTCTTTAGCTAATCCAAGTCACAGGCCTCCAACTCCACTGTACTAGGGAAGCTTCTAGTCGTTCATGTGTTTCTTTAGCTAATCCAAGTCACAGGCCTCCAACTCCACTGTACTCGGAAGCTTCTAGTCGTTTATGTGTTTCTTTAGCTAATCCAAGTCACAGGCCTCCAACTCCACTGTACTAGGGAAGCTTCTAGGCGTTCATGTGTTTCTTTAGCTAATCCAAGTCACAGGCCTCCAACTCCACTGTACTCGAAGAGCTTCTAGTCGTTTATGTGTTTCTTTAGCTAATCCAAGTCACAGGCCTCCAACTCCACTGTACTCGAAGAGCTTCTAGTCGTTTATGTGTTTCTTTAGCTAATCCAAGTCACAGGCCTCCAACTCCACTGTACTCGAAGAGCTTCTAGTCGTTCATGTGTTTCTTTAGCTAATCCAAGTCACAGGCCTCCAACGTCAGCAAAGCTATAAAAAAACCAAAACGATATAATGATGCTCTGGTCTATTAGCTACACAGTTAACCTATTAAGGGCCACAGAGCCGTATATACCAGTGTGCACTTTGGCTCCATCCCAAATGGCTTCCCATTCCCTATATAGTGCCCTTCCACCCTATGGGCCCTGGTCAAAAGCAGTGCACTATAAATGTAAAGGCAATACGGTGTCATTTAGGAGTCTCTTTTCCAGGCGAATGAATTTCACCGTTTCTCACTTTACCTGTTGTGAGGCTCACTGCTGCGGAGTCAGCGTACAGGCCAACGCTTTCTGACAAGATTAACGTCCACACAGTCATTTTCCTGACGCTGCTCTGCCTCCTGTGAGAGATCAGCACGGCTGCCGCTGTGGGTGGCTAGTTCTATACGTTACAACGCCCTCCGTCCTCTGTCCTTACCGTGAGATCACAGTTAGAGGAGGGGGGGGGATCATCAGTCTGTGGCTAGTTCTATACGTTACACCCACCGTCCTCTGTCCTTACCGTGAGATCACAGTTAGAGGAGGATTGATCATCAGTCTGTGGCTAGTTCTATAGGTTACAACACCCACCGTCCTCTGTCCTCTGTCCTTACCGTGAGATCACAGTTAGAGGAGGGGGGATCATCAGTCTGTGGCTAGTTCTATACGTTACAACGCCCTCCGTCCTCTGTCCTTACCGTGAGATCACAGTTAGAGGAGGGGGGATCATCAGTCTGTGGCTAGTTCTATACGTTACAACACCCACCGTCCTCTGTCCTTACCGTGAGATCACAGTTAGAGGAGGGGGGATCATCAGTCTGTGGCTAGTTCTATACGTTACAACACCCACCGTCCTCTGTCCTCTGTCCTTACCGTGAGATCACAGTTAGAGGGGGGGGGATCATCAGTCTGTGGCTAGTTCTATACGTTACAACGCCCTCCGTCCTCTGTCCTTACCGTGAGATCACAGTTAGAGGAGGGGGGATCATCAGTCTGTGGCTAGTTCTATACGTTACAACGCCCTCCGTCCTCTGTCCTTACCGTGAGATCACAGTTAGAGGAGGGTGGATCATCAGTCTGTGGCTAGTTCTATACGTTACAACGCCCTCCGTCCTCTGTCCTTACCGTGAGATCACAGTTAGAGGAGGGTGGATCATCAGTCTGTGGCTAGTTCTATAGGTTACACCCACCGTCCTCTGTCCTTACCGTGAGATCACAGTTAGAGGAGGGTGGATCATCAGTCTGTGGCTAGTTCTATACGTTACACCCACCGTCCTCTGTCCTTACCGTGAGATCACAGTTAGAGGAGGGTGGATCATCAGTCTGTGGCTAGTTCTATACGTTACAACACCCACCGTCCTCTGTCCTTACCGTGAGATCACAGTTAGATTAGGGTGGATCATCAGTCTGTGGCTAGTTCTATACGTTACACCCTCCGTCCTCTGTCCTTACCGTGAGATCACAGTTAGAGGAGGGTTGATCATCAGTCTGTGGCTAGTTCTATAGGTTACACCCACCGTCCTCTGTCCTTACCGTGAGATCACAGTTAGAGGAGGGGGGATCATCAGTCTGTGGCTAGTTCTATACGTTACAACACCCACCGTCCTCTGTCCTCTGTCCTTACCGTGAGATCACAGTTAGAGGAGGGGGGATCATCAGTCTGTGGCTAGTTCTATACGTTACAACGCCCTCCGTCCTCTGTCCTTACCGTGAGATCACAGTTAGAGGAGGGGGGATCATCAGTCTGTGGCTAGTTCTATACGTTACAACACCCACCGTCCTCTGTCCTCTGTCCTTACCGTGAGATCACAGTTAGAGGAGGGGGGATCATCAGTCTGTGGCTAGTTCTATACGTTACAACGCCCTCCGTCCTCTGTCCTTACCGTGAGATCACAGTTAGAGGAGGGGGGATCATCAGTCTGTGGCTAGTTCTATACGTTACAACACCCACCGTCCTCTGTCCTTACCGTGAGATCACAGTTAGAGGAGGGTGGATCATCAGTCTGTGGCTATTTCTATACGTTACACCCACCGTCCTCTGTCCTTACCGTGAGATCACAGTTAGAGGAGGGTGGATCATCAGTCTGTGGCTAGTTCTATACGTTACAACACCCACCGTCCTCTGTCCTTACCGTGAGATCACAGTTAGATTAGGGTGGATCATCAGTCTGTGGCTAGTTCTATACGTTACACCCTCCGTCCTCTGTCCTTACCGTGAGATCACAGTTAGAGGAGGGTTGATCATCAGTCTGTGGCTAGTTCTATAGGTTACAACGCCCTCCGTCCTCTGTCCTTACCGTGAGATCACAGTTAGAGGAGGGTGGATCATCAGTCTGTGGCTAGTTCTATACGTTACACCCTCCGTCCTCTGTCCTTACCGTGAGATCACAGTTAGAGGAGGGGGTGGATCATCAGTCTGTGGCTAGTTCTATAGGTTACACCCACCGTCCTCTGTCCTTACCGTGAGATCACAGTTAGAGGAGGGGGGATCATCAGTCTGTGGCTAGTTCTATACGTTACAACGCCCTCCGTCCTCTGTCCTTACCGTGAGATCACAGTTAGAGGAGGGGGGATCATCAGTCTGTGGCTAGTTCTATACGTTACAACACCCACCGTCCTCTGTCCTCTGTCCTTACCGTGAGATCACAGTTAGAGGAGGGGGGGATCATCAGTCTGTGGCTAGTTCTATACGTTACAACGCCCTCCGTCCTCTGTCCTTACCGTGAGATCACAGTTAGAGGAGGGGGGATCATCAGTCTGTGGCTAGTTCTATACGTTACAACACCCACCGTCCTCTGTCCTTACCGTGAGATCACAGTTAGAGGAGGGTGGATCATCAGTCTGTGGCTAGTTCTATAGGTTACACCCACCGTCCTCTGTCCTTACCGTGAGATCACAGTTAGAGGAGGGTGGATCATCAGTCTGTGGCTAGTTCTATACGTTACACCCACCGTCCTCTGTCCTTACCGTGAGATCACAGTTAGAGGAGGGTGGATCATCAGTCTGTGGCTAGTTCTATACGTTACAACACCCACCGTCCTCTGTCCTTACCGTGAGATCACAGTTAGATTAGGGTGGATCATCAGTCTGTGGCTAGTTCTATACGTTACACCCTCCGTCCTCTGTCCTTACCGTGAGATCACAGTTAGAGGAGGGTGGATCATCAGTCTGTGGCTAGTTCTATACGTTACAACGCCCTCCGTCCTCTGTCCTTACCGTGAGATCACCGTTAGAGGAGGGGGTGGATCATCAATCTGTTCACGTACGGAACAAAAACCACAGTTAAATCCCCTTTCTTCCTGTAGAGGAATCAAAAAGTCATGGAAGAATCAAATGTATTCTGCAGATGGGAAACAACACATTTGTTCAGAGCTCAAGTTCAGTAGATTTTTTTTATTTTATTTTTTATTTAACCTTTATTTAACTAGGAAAGTCAGTTTTAAGTAGCAAATTCTTATTTACAATGATTGCTTACCCCAGCCTAACCCGGACGACGCTGGGCCAATTGTACACCGTCCTATGAGACTCCCGATCGCTGCCGGTTGTGATACAGACACGGGATCAAACCCAGGTCTGCGATGCAGTGCCTTAGACCGCCGCGCCACCTCGGGATCCCAGATGATGATGATGATGATGGTGGTGGTGATGAGGATGGAGGAAGTGGAAGTGACATGTCTTCAGAAGGACTATGTCAGCGGGTCTAGTGTTTATAGTAGAAGTACAGATACACATAGACACCAGGCTCATCTACTTCCCATTCTGGGGTTTCAGGAAGAATTCTGAATGATTTATCAATATGCTAAGGCGTGCGTCTCGGGAGGGGCGTGTGTAACTGGCGCAGGCCATCACCTGACACTTCAGGGGTCCAGGCTGAAACTTTGGCTCTTGTCTGAACACAGGACCAGGGCACTGGGGTCAGGAACCTCATGGTAATCAGGCCTCCTGCAGCACATCCCTCCTCTGTGGGCCCGCCCTGACCACATCCTGCATCTTTGTTGGGGATGTCACGTATACAGACCCAGTCCTATGCCCAAGCCTGAGCACTGCAGGAATTATAACCCCAAGCACCAGCCCAGCCTCTAACTATCCCTCTAAAGCCCCAGACCCAGCCTCTAACTATCCCTCTATAGCCCCAGATCCAGCCTCTAACTATCCCTCTATAGCCCCAGACCCAGCCTCTAACTATCCCTCTAAAGCCCCAACCTCAGCCCCGGTCCCACCCTCAGCCCTGGCCCCAATCTCAACCCTGGCCCCAGCCCCGGCTCCGGCCCTAACCCCGGCCCCAACCTCAACCTCAACCCCGGCCCCAACCTCAACTCCGGCCCCAACCTCAATCCCAGTCCCTGCTCTAACCCTCTACAGCCCTGCTCCAATCCCAGTCCCTGCTCTAGCCCTCTACAGCCCTGCTCCAATCCCAGTCCCTGCTCTAGCCCTCTACAGCCCTGCTCCAATCCCAGTCCCTGCTCTAGCCCTCTACAGCCCTGCTCCAATCCCAGTCCCTGCTCTAGCCCTATACAGCCCTGCTCCAATCCCAGTCCCTGCTCTAGCCCTCTACAGCCCTGCTCCAATCCCAGTCCCTGCTCTAGCCCTATACAGCCCTGCTCCAATCCCAGTCCCTGCTCTAGCCCTCTACAGCCCTGCTCCTATCCCAGTCCCTGCTCTAGCCCTCTACAGCCCTGCTCCTATCCCAGTCCCTGCTCTAGCCCTTTACTCCACCCAGACCCAGCCTCTAACTATCCCTCTAAAGCCCCAGACCCAGCCTCTAACTATTCCTCTATAGCCCCAGACCCAGCCTCTAACTATCCCTCTAAAGCCCCAGACCCAGCCTCTAACTATCCCTCTAAAGCCTCAGACCCAGCCTCTAACTATCCCTCTAAAACCTCAGACCCAGCCTCTAACTATCCCTCTAAAGACCCAGACCCAGCCTCTAACTATCCCTCTATAGCCTCAGACCCAGCCTCTAACTATCCCGCTATAGCCCCACACTCAGCCTCTAACTATCTCCTCTAAAGCCACAGACCCAGCCTCTAACTATTCCTCTAAAACCCCAGATCCAGTCTCTAACTATCCCTCTAAAGCCTCAGATCCAGCCTCTAACTATCCCTCTAAAGCCCCAGACCCAGCCTCTAACTATCCCTCTATAGCCCCAGATCCAGCCTCTGGCTATCCCTCTAAAACCCCAGACCCAGCCTCTAACTATTCCTCTAAAACCCCAGATCCAGCCTCTAACAATCTCCTCTAAAGCCTCAGACCCAGCCTCTAACTATCCCTCTAAAGCCTCAGATCCAGCCTCTAACTATCCCTCTAAAGCCCCAGACCCAGCCTCTAACTATCCCTCTATAGCCCCAGATCCAGCCTCTGACTATCCCTCTAAAACCCCAGACCCAGCCTCTAACTATCCCTCTAAAACCCCAGACCCAGCTTCTAACTATCCCTCTAAAGCCCCAGATCCAGCCTCTGACTATCCCTCTATAACCCCAGACCCAGCTTCTAACTATTCCTCTAAAGCCCCAGACCCAGCCTCTAACTATCCCTCTATAGCCCCAGATCCAGCCTCTGACTATCCCTCTATGACCCCAGACCCAGCCTCTAACTATCCCTCTAAAGCCCCACACTCAGCCTCTAACTATCCCTCTAAATCCCCAGACCTAGCCTCTAACTATCCCTCTAAAGCCCCACACTCAGCCTCTAACAATCTCCTCTAAAGCCTCAGACCCAGCCTCTAACTATCCCTCTAAAGCCTCAGACCCAGCCTCTAACTATCCCTCTATAGCCTCAGACCCAGCCTCTAACTATTCCTCTAAAGACCCAGACCCAGCGTCTAACTATCCCTCTGCGCTACAGGCCTCTTCTCCGTCACAGAACATCCAGGCCTCTTCTCCATCACAGAACATCCAGGCCTCTTCTCCATCACAGAACATCCAGGCCTCTTCTCCATCACAGAACATCCAGGCCTCTTCTCCATCACAGAACATCCAGGCCTCTTCTCCATCACAGAACATCCAGGCCTCTTCTCCATCACAGAACATCCAGGCCTCTTCTCCATCACAGAACATCCAGGCCTCTTCTCCATCACAGAACATCCAGGCCTCTTCTCCATCACTAAACATCCAGGCCTCTTCTCCATCACAAAACATCCAGGCCTCTTCTCCATCACAAAACATTCAGGCCTCTTCTCCATCAAAGAACTTCAGCAAGGGAAAACCAAAAACCAACCACCATTTTTGGTAGTGTTTCTCTCAGACCACATTAACACCATCCTGTTCTGTTCCACTTCCCAGAGATATTCTATTTCCTGTTGTTTCTGGTGGCAGTGGTTCTCTCAGACCACATTAACACCATCCTGTTCTGTTCCACTTCCCAGAGATATTCTATTTCCTGTTGTTTCTAGTGGGCGTGGTTCTCTCAGACCACATTAACACCATCCTGTTCTGTTCCACTTCCCAGAGATATTCTATTTCCTGTTGTTTCTAGTGGGCGTGGTTCTCTCAGACCACATTAACACCATCCTGTTCTGTTCCACTTCCCAGAGATATTCTATTTCCTGTTGTTTCTAGTGGGCGTGGTTCTCTCAGACCACATTAACACCTTCCTCTTCTGTTCCACTTCCCAGAGATATTCTATTTCCTGTTGTTTCTGGTGGCAGTGGTTCTCTCAGACCACATTAACACCATCCTGTTCTGTTCCACTTCCCAGAGATATTCTATTTCCTGTTGTTTCTAGTGGCAGTGGTTCTCTCAGACCACATTAACACCATCCTGTTCTGTTCCACTTCCCAGAGATATTCTATTTCCTGTTGTTTCTAGTGGCAGTGGTTCTCTCAGACCACATTAACACCATCCTGTTCTGTTCCACTTCCCAGAGATATTCTATTTCCTGTTGTTTCTGGTGGCAGTGGTTCTCTCAGACCACATTAACACCATCCTGTTCTGTTCCACTTCCCAGAGATATTCTATTTCCTGTTGTTTCTGGTGGCAGTGGTTCTCTCAGACCACATTAACACCATCCTGTTCTGTTCCACTTCCCAGAGATATTCTATTTCCTGTTGTTTCTAGTGGGCGTGGTTCTCTCAGACCACATTAACACCTTCCTCTTCTGTTCCTCTTCCCAGAGATATTCTATTTCCTGTTGTTTCTGGTGGCAGTGGTTCTCTCAGACCACATTAACACCATCCTGTTCTGAACCACTTCCCAGAGATATTCTATTTCCTGTTGTTTCTATTTTCATTCAAACGTTCCTCTTCTTTTCTTCTCCTGTTTGAAATAAAACTTTAATAAATATTTGAAGCTCATTCCCCCAGGTTTGTCTGTCACATTATAATAGTAAAAGATGTATCATTCTCTGTGTAAAAAAAAAATGAAAAGCTCTGTTCGTTAGTCTAAATGAAATGTGAATATTAAACAGTATATCCTATTTAACAGTCATATCAAGCTCCCTGCATGTTCATATATTTTACATGTCATTTTATTTAATGGAAACCTACCAAGGTTTTCACACAGATTGGAAGAGTTTGATGAATTCATAAGGAGGAACGACGGGGTTAGGGCCAAAGCACCAGGCATCAGTCTATTCCCTTGTCTTAACGTCTGTCTGTCTGTCTGTCTGTCTGTCTGTCTGTCTGTCTGTCTGTCTGTCTGTCTGTCTGTCTGTCTGTCTGTCTGTCTGTCTGTCTGTCTGTCTGTCTGTCTGTCTGTCTGTCTGTCTGTCTGTCTGTCTGTCTGTCTGTCTGTCTGTCTGTTTAGTCAATCACCTATCAATCAAGTTAATTGAGCTGTGCATGCAGAGAGAGCCTATTCCAAGCTGTCACTCTCATTACAGAGACCTAGTGATATCAAAACAGGTGACATATCAACCTGCTCTCACTCCTCCCTTTTGTCTCTCTGTTTTATCACTAGCGTCGAGTTAAAATGTTCAACATGGCCTGGCTCCGGAGCGGCCCCGAACGCCTTGGTGTCAGGAGACTATGCAAAACAGAAGAGACGTGACACTGTGTCAATATACTTTGCATGGAGTGGGTTGGGGTTATATTCATATAACGTGAATGAAAATGACAAGTATATAGTAGGCTATAGTATATAATACTCTTAGCCAAGGTGGAGTTAGTGTGCACACCAGGACTAAAGCCCGTTGATGACCCTTCAACGTTGCATCCCCGTCCTTCTCCAGACTCAGAGAAATAACCCCCTGCACTTAGCCAGGCTTTTAAACCCAAATACCAAGACTCAAACCCTTGACTCAAACCATTGACTCAAACTCAGACTCAAACCCCTGACTTAAACCCAGACTTAAACCCTGACATAAAACATTGACTTAAACCCAGACTCAATTGCCTGACTCAAACCCTGACTCAATGACAGACTTAAACCCTGACTTAAACCCAGACTCAAACCCAGACTCAAAACCTGACTCAAAGTCAGACTCAAACCCTGACTCAAACCCTGACTCAAACCTGGACTTAAACCCAGACTTAAACCCAGACTTAAACCCTCACTCAAACCCAGACTCAAATCCTGACTCAAACTCAGAATAAACGCAGACTCAAACCCTGACTCAAACTCAGAATAAACGCAGACTCAAACCCTGACTCAAAGTGAACGCTGTGAATGTGTAACCACCCACAGGGTCTTCTGCCTTTCTCTCAGTGTAGACCAAACTTTAGCTTCTAGAGATGAATCAGCCATGTCTGTCATATCTCTCTGATCTCTGTAGGTCTCTAGAGATGAATCAGCCATGTCTGTCATATCTCTCTATGTTCCCTGTAGGTGTCCAGAGATGTCTGCCATGTCCTCTCTCTGTTCCCTGTAGATGTTCAGAGATGTCTGCCATGTCCTCTCTCTGTTCCCTGTAGGTGTCCAGAGATGTCTGCCATGTCCTCTCTCTGTTCCCTGTAGATGTCCAGAGATGTCTGCCATGTCCTCTCTCTGTTCCCTGTAGATGTTCAGAGATGTCTGCCATGTCCTCTCTCTGTTCCCTGTAGATGTTCAGAGATGTCTGCCATGTCCTCTCTCTGTTCCCTGTAGGTATTCAGAGAGTCTGCTCTCTGTTCCCCAAATAGCTAAACTTAACTTCTCCCGTCTTTTTGTTGTGGTTAGCAGGGAGCAGGGAGGCTCAGGAGTGTCTCACAGCCTCGCAGAGTGAGGGAGGAAACATGGAGGAACATGGGGAAATGTCACTCTGTCCGAGGTATGGGTGAGTGTGGATAAAGTAAGCCTGTATTAATCAAAGCACTGCGAGTGGGGTGATGGGCCTACTGGGAAGGGGCAGACAGGCCATCTGGCATTTCGGGAACATACCAGATGGGCTGGTCCATATTTAGCCCAGTGGGCCTGTCTAACTTGTTCGTTTTTGTTTTTGTTTTGCAGAAAAGCTACCAGCTAGCTACACACAGAGCATGCTGTGCCATGTCAGTATTTGTACAGTGCTAATCTCAACCATGTTCAGCTTGTTTTCCGGATTCACTGTGATCATATTTCACCCCTATTGTGTACTCCTTATGCATCAGTTTCCCTTGTGGATGCTGTTCTTCTAAACTCTCAAGCCAATCTGACTAAATGTTTCATGGAAACATTTTCACGCAAAACATTTGCAATTTTTAATGATTGTCAAAATGGCTACTTGGAGTACGTCAGAAAACGAGTACATAATCGCAACCGATGTGCTGTATGGTCAACGCATCTCAACACAGCTCCTGAATGCCGTGATGTCACAGAGTTCTGTCGTGGTGTCACAGAGTTCTGTCGTGATGTCACAGAGTTCTGTCGTGGTGTCACAGAGTTCTGTCGTGGTGTCACAGAGTTCTGTCGTGGTGTCACAGAGTTCTGTCGTGGTGTCACAGAGTTCTGTCGTGATGTCACAGAGTGCTGTCGTGGTGTCACAGAGTTCTGTCGTGGTGTCACAGAGTTCTGTCGTGGTGTCACAGAGTTCTGTCGTGATGTCACAGAGTTCTGTCGTGATGTCACAGAGTTCTAGAAGCCACTACAGCTAAAGGGTTCTGAATTCTTCATTAGTGTTCGTTTTGCACTCGTGTGTTTGAAGTGTGTTTTAAATATGCAGAGAAAACAGATGAAACCCATCCTCATGTTTTGTTTCTGGGAATCGAGTCGACTGCATGATTGTAACGTTCGTCTATTTCTTCCTCCTCCTCGGATGAGGAGAGGCGAGAAGGATCGGACCAAAATGCAGCGTAGGTGGAATACATGATGAATTTATTAAATAAAGACGAACACGAAAAACACTTGAATAACTACAAAACAATAAACGATGTGAACAAACCTGAACTAGAGAACATAACGCACTAACAGGAACGAACACATACACGAACGAAAACGAAACAGTCCCGTGTGGTGCAACATACACAGACACAGGAACAATCACCCACAAACAAACAGTGTGAACAACCTACCTTAATATGGTTCTCAATCAGAGGAAACGTAAAACACCTGTCCCTGATTGAGAACCATATCAGGCTAATAGACAGTGAACCTAAACATAGAAACACATAACATAGAATGCCCACCCCAACTCACGCCCTGACCATACTAAACAAATACAAAAACAAGGAAAACAGGTCAGGAAAGTGACAATGATTGTGTTTTACTGTCACTTTGAATCCGACGGGGAAAGGCACTGCTTACAGCCCATTGTTTTGGGTTTAAAACCAAGTTTCACATAAAAACATTATTCATTTTTTTTAGGAATAAATCATGAAGCAGATAAAGGAAGGGACAGTAGAGGTGTTAACCTGTAATTATTACTGTATTCACCCATCAACCTCTTGATAAAGGAGGGACAGTAGAGGTGTTACTGTATCCACCCCTCAACCTCTTGATAAAGGAGGGACAGTAGAGGTGTTAACCTGTAATTATTACCGTATCCACCCCTCAACCTCTTGATAAAGGAGGGACAGTAGAGGTGTTAACCTGTAATTATTACCGTATCCACCCCTCAACCTCTTGATAAAGGAGGGACAGTAGAGGTGTTAACCTGTAATTATTACTGTATCCACCCCTCAACCTCTTGATAAAGGAGGGACAGTAGAGGTGTTAACCTGTAATTATTACTGTGTCCACCCCTCAACCTCTTGATAAAGGAGGGACAGTAGAGGTGTTAACCTGTAATTATTACTGTATCCACCCCTCAACCTCTTGATAAAGGAGGGACAGTAGAGGTGTTAACCTGTAATTATTACTGTATCCACCCCTCAACCTCTTGATAAAGGAGGGACAGTAGAGGTGTTAACCTGTAATTATTACTGTATCCACCCCTCAACCTCTTGATAAAGGAGGGACAGTAGAGGTGTTAACCTGTAATTATTACTGTATCCACCCCTCAACCTCTTGATAAAGGAGGGACAGTAGAGGTGTTAACCTGTAATTATTACTGTATCCACCCCTCAACCTCTTGATAAAGGAGGGACAGTAGAGGTGTTAACCTGAATTTATTACTGTATCCACCCCTCAACCTCTTGATAAAGGAGGGACAGTAGAGGTGTTAACCTGTAATTATTACTGTATCCACCCCTCAACCTCTTGATAAAGGAGGGATAGTAGATGTGTTAACCTGTAATTATTACTGTATCCACCCCTCAACCTCTTGATAAAGGAGGGACAGTAGAGGTGTTAACCTGTAATTATTACTGTATCCACCCCTCAACCTCTTGATAAAGGAGGGACAGTAGAGGTGTTAACCTGAATTTATTACTGTATCCACCCCTCAACCTCTTGATAAAGGAGGGACAGTAGAGGTGTTAACCTGTAATTATTACTGTATCCACCCCTCAACCTCTTGATAAAGGAGGAACAGTAGAGGTGTTAACCTGTAATTATTACTGTATCCACCCCTCAACCTCTTGATAAAGGAGGGACAGTAGAGGTGTTAACCTGTAATTATTACTGTGTCCACCCCTCAACCTCTTGATAAAGGAGGGACAGTAGAGGTGTTAACCTGTAATTATTACTGTATCCACCCCTCAACCTCTTGATAAAGGAGGGACAGTAGAGGTGTTAACCTGTAATTATTACTGTATCCACCCCTCAACCTCTTGATAAAGGAGGGACAGTAGAGGTGTTAACCTGTAATTATTACTGTATCCACCCCTCAACCTCTTGATAAAGGAGGGATAGTAGAGGTGTCAACCTGTAATTATTACTGTATCCACCCCTCAACCTCTTGATAAAGGAGGGACAGTAGAGGTGTTAACCTGTAATTATTACTGTATCCACCCCTCAACCTCTTGATAAAGGAGGGACAGTAGAGGTGTTAACCTGTAATTATTACTGTATCCACCCCTCAACCTCTTGATAAAGGAGGGACAGTAGAGGTGTTAACCTGTAATTATTACTGTATCCACCCCTCAACCTCTTGATAAAGGAGGGACAGTAGAGGTGTTAACCTGAATTTATTACTGTATCCACCCCTCAACCTCTTGATAAAGGAGGGACAGTAGAGGTGTTAACCTGTAATTATTACTGTATCCACCCCTCAACCTCTTGATAAAGGAGGGATAGTAGATGTGTTAACCTGTAATTATTACTGTATCCACCCCTCAACCTCTTGATAAAGGAGGGACAGTAGAGGTGTTAACCTGTAATTATTACTGTATCCACCCCTCAACCTCTTGATAAAGGAGGGACAGTAGAGGTGTTAACCTGAATTTATTACTGTATCCACCCCTCAACCTCTTGATAAAGGAGGGACAGTAGAGGTGTTAACCTGTAATTATTACTGTATCCACCCCTCAACCTCTTGATAAAGGAGGAACAGTAGAGGTGTTAACCTGTAATTATTACTGTATCCACCCCTCAACCTCTTGATAAAGGAGGGACAGTAGAGGTGTTAACCTGTAATTATTAATGTATCCACCCCTCAATCTCTTGATAAAGGAGGGACAGTAGAGGTGTTAACCTGTAATTATTAATATATCCACCCCTCAATCTCTTGATAAAGGAGGGACAGTAGAGGTGTTAACCTGAATTTATTACTGTATCCACCCCTCAACCTCTTGATAAAGGAGGGACAGTAGAGGTGTTAACCTGTAATTATTACTGTATCCACCCCTCAACCTCTTGATAAAGGAGGGACAGTAGAGGTGTTAACCTGTAATTATTACTGTATCCACCCCTCAACCTCTTCATAAAGGAGGGACAGTAGAGGTGTTAACCTGTAATTATTACTGTATCCACCCCTCAACCTCTTCATAAAGGAGGGACAGTAGAGGTGTTAACCTGTAATTATTACTGTATCCCCCCTCAACCTCTTGATAAAGGAGGGATAGTAGAGGTGTTAACCTGTAATTATTACTGTATCCACCCCTCAACCTCTTGATAAAGGAGGGACAGTAGAGGTGTTAACCTGTAATTATTACTGTATCCCCCCCTCAACCTCTTGATAAAGGAACAGTAGAGGTGTTAACCTGTAATTATTACTGTATCCACCCCTCATCCTCTTGATGAAACTGTGACACTGCCTGTTCTCCGCCCCAGTCGGCCCACATGGCCGTGTACTACAGTTGTACTGTAATACTGGCGCAGTCAGACATAATGCATGTGTACGCCTGGTGACCCGTGAACAATAGAGACGTTGACTGGTGGCGATGGACCGTAATGATGTGTCTGGTACGTGACCACGGCCTGATCTGAGTCCCAAATGGCACCCTAATCCCTATGTAGTGAATGAACGGGTCTGGTCGAAAGTAGTGCACTATATAGGGAATATGGTGTAATTTGGGACATAAGTTGGTAAAACAAAAAATACTCATCATTAATGTCTTCTTACTGCTTTTCCATCCAGAGGGGTTTTCTGAAACAGCTGGATATGAGTCCTAAATGACACCCTACTGTCTGTATAGAGTCCTAAATGACACCCTACTGTCTGTATAGAGTCCTAAATGACACCCTACTGTCTGTATAGAGTCCTAAATGACACCCTACTGTCTGTATAGAGTCCTAAATGACAACCTACTGTCTATATAGTGTCCTACATGACACCCTACTGTCTATAGAATGTGTCCTAAATGACACCCTATTCTATATAGTGTCAAAAATGACAGCCAGCAGCCTATATTGTTTGTCATAAATGACACCCTACTGTCAAAACTGTGTGTCCTAAATGACACCCTACTGTCTATAAAGTGCACTGCTTATTTCCAGAGCCCATAGGGTCCTGCACTATCGAGGGAATAGGGTGCCATTTGAGACACACTCCTGATGTGACACACTCCATTCCTCTGTAATCACTGGGATTCAGATATCTCTCTACTGTACAACATGAGGATTCATTATTATAATCAGGGGGAGTCAGATATCTCTCTACTGTAGAACATGAGGATTCATTATTATAATCAGGGGGATTCAGATCTCTCTCTACTGTAGAACATGAGGATTCATTATTATAATCAGGGGGATTCAGATATCTCTCTACTGTAGAACATGAGGATTCATTATTATAATCAGGGGGATTTCATTATTATAATCAGGGGGAGTCAGATATCTCTCTACTGTAGAACATGAGGATTCATTATTATAATCAGGGGGAGTCAGATATCTCTCTACTGTAGAACATGAGGATTCATTATTATAATCAGGGGGGATTTCATTATTATAATCAGGGGTAGTCAGATATCTCTCTACTGTAGAACATGAGGATTCATTATTATAATCAGGGGGGATTCAGATATCTCTCTACTGTAGAACACGAGGATTCATTATTATAATCAGGGGGAGTCAGATATCTCTCTACTGTACAACATGAGGATTCATTATTATAATCAGGGGGGATTCAGATATCTCTCTACTGTACAACACGAGGATTCAATATTATAATCAGGGGGGAGTCAGATATCTCTCTACTGTACAACATGAGGATTCATTATTATAATCAGGGGGAGTCAGATATCTCTCTACTGTAGAACATGAGGATTCATTATTATAATCAGGGGGAGTCAGATATCTCTCTACTGTAGAACATGAGGATTCATTATTATAATCAGGGGGAGTCAGATATCTCTCTACTGTAGAACATGAGGATTCATTATTATAATCAGGGGGAGTCAGATATCTCTCTACTGTAGAACATGAGGATTCATTATTATAATCAGGGGGAGTCAGATATCTCTCTACTGTACAACATGAGGATTCATTATTATAATCAGGGGGGATTCAGATATCTCTCTACTGTACAACATGAGGATTCATTATTATAATCAGGGGGAGTCAGATATCTCTCTACTGTAGAACATGAGGATTCATTATTATAATCAGGGGGGATTCAGATATCTCTCTACTGTACAACATGAGGATTCATTATTATAATCAGGGGGGATTCAGATATCTCTCTACTGTACAACATGAGGATTCATTATTATAATCAGGGGGGAGTCAGATATCTCTCTACTGTAGAACAAGAGGATTCATTATTATAATCAGGGGGATTCAGATATCTCTCTACTGTAGAACAAGAGGATTCATTATTATAATCAGGGGGATTCAGATATCTCTCTACTGTACAACATGAGGATTCATTATTATAATCAGGGGGGATTCAGATATCTCTCTACTGTAGAACAAGAGGATTCATTGTTATAATCAGGGGGGATTCAGATATCTCTCTAGTGTAGAACATGAGGATTCATTATTATAATCAGGGGGGATTCAGATATCTCTCTACTGTAGAACATGAGGATTCATTATTATAATCAGGGGGGAGTCAGATATCTCTCTACTGTAGAACATGAGGATTCATTATTATAATCAGGGGGAGTCAGATATCTCTCTACTGTAGAACATGAGGATTCATTATTATATTCAGGGGGATTCAGAGATCTCTCTACAGTACAACATGTGGATTCATTATTATAATCAGGGGGATTCAGAGATCTCTCTACTGTAGAACATGAGGATTCATTATTATAATCAGGGGGAGTCAGATATCTCTCTACTGTAGAACATGAGGAGTCAGTATTATAATCAGGGGGAGTCAGATATCTCTCTACTGTAGAACATGAGGAGTCAGTATTATAATCAGGGGGAGTCAGATATCTCTCTACTGTAGAACATGAGGAGTCAGTATTATAATCAGGGGGGAGTCAGATATCTCTCTACTGTAGAACATGAGGATTCATTATTATAATCAGGGGGGAGTCAGATATCTCTCTACTGTAGAACATGAGGAGTCAGTATTATAATCAGGGGGAGTCAGATATCTCTCTACTGTAGAACATGAGGGTTCATTAATAGCTGCCTTGTTGTGTCCTTCCCATCTGTCTAATAATCACAAGCTGAGGAACAAAACTTGCCAATGACATATCTCCTCCTTTCCTTTTCGCTGCACTAAAATGCTGATGTTAATTCTCTCTCCGCTCACCAAACCTAGGAGTTGGAGCTTACAGAGTGAGTGCCTTCGAAGTCTCTGGCATTTTACACTCAAATTACACAAGCAAAGACAGGATAAGGCAAACATTTGTGATAAATTGGGTTTAATAGTGTGTTTTTACTCCCCTGTAAATCTGTCTGATGTAATTTGAGGTGAAGTCTGAAAGGTTGCAGTCATAATTCCACCTCCGTTTTTTTATTATCTTTTTTATTAGTGAATAATAATCAAACGGTATAAAATCAAAGGACTTTGGGAATAAAGAATAAGAGACGTGGTTGGCGCCGTGCACCTGGACGACTTCACCTCTTTCATCATGGAGACAGTCGCTTGTCTATTTCCAGCAAATTAGGATTATATCCCCGCAATTAAATTACCACCCAAATTGGCCCCACATTCAGTAGCATATCCTAGTATTGGCCTCTTCATCAATCATTTCTCATTTGCATGGAACTGAAAAAAAAAACATAAAACGATGCCCTTGTGGAATGGGAAAAATATCCCAGAATGCATTGGGATCTAGGTAGCCCAGATTATTTTTGGGTGCCTGACATATTATGGGATAGTTTGGGAATGTGTGCATTAAAACACCGTACAGTACTCTCACCACTACATTCAAATTGGAACATTTCTCAGATCCAAATTGTGAAGCCTACATTCTGTGTGGCCCGGGGACACGCGACTGTACGGTAGCACATCAAGAGGAACATCACCAGACTACTGGCTTACCCAGCTTGTTAAAAGGCTGAACGCAGACTCCAAACCGGGACCAGTTCTATAATTCAAACACTTTTCCGACCCACAACATGAAACATCTATTTTGATCTATTGGACGACCTTATTGGTGAGCGAGACAGAGATACAGAGATGTCTGCACTGTAAAACTACAGAATACACTGACAACCAGAGATGAGGTTTCACCACAGTCATCAACTCTATTAGATGAGGGTTACACCACAGTCATCCACTCTATTAGATGAGGGTTACACCACAGTCATCAACTCTATTAGATGAGGGTTACACCACAGTCATCAACTCTATTAGATTATGGTTACACCACAGTCATCCACTCTATTAGATGAGGGTTACACCACAGTCATCAACTCTATTAGATGAGGGTTACACCACAGTCATCAACTCTATTAGATGAGGGTTACACCACAGTCATCCACTCTATTAGATGAGGGTTACACCACAGTCATCAACTCTATTAGATGAGGGTTACACCACAGTCATCAACTCTATTAGATGAGGGTTACACCACAGTCATCAACTCTATTAGATGAGGGTTACACCACAGATATCCACTCTATTAGATGAGGGTTACACCACAGACATCAACTCTGTTAGATGAGGGTTACACCACAGTCATCAACTCTATTAGATGAGGGTTACACCACAGTCATCAACTCTATTAGATGAGGGTTACACCACAGATATCCACTCTATTAGATGAGGGTTACACCACAGACATCAACTCTGTTAGATGAGGGTTACACCACAGTCATCAACTCTATTAGATGAGGGTTACACCACAGTCATCAATTCTATTAGATGAGGGTTACACCACAGTCATCCACTCTATTAGATGAGAGTTACACCACAGTCATCAACTCTATTAGATGAGGGTTACACCACAGTCATCTACTCTATTAGATGAGGGTTACACCACAGTCATCAACTGTATTAGATGAGGGTTACACCACAGTCATCAACTCTATTGGATGAGGGGTACACCACAGTCATCTACTCTATTAGATGAGGGTTACACCACAGTCATCAACTCTATTAGATGAGGGTTACACCACAGTCATCCACTCTATTAGATGAGGGTTACACGACAGTCATCAACTCTATTAGGTGAGGGTTATCCAGAGAGTGACTGAGTGTACCCTTTATCCCTCTTTAATGTGTTTACCTACTGGCAGTACATAACTGGTTAACTCCTCTCTTTCTTCCTCTCTTTCTTCCCTCTCTTTCTTCCCCCTCTTTCTTCCCTCTCTTTCTTCCCTCTCTTTCTTCCCTCTCTTTCTTCCATCTCTTTCTTCCCTCTCCTTCTTCCCTCTCCTTCTTCCCCTCTTTATTCCCTCTCTTTCTTCCCTCTTTCTTCCCTCTTTCTTCCCTCTTTATTCCCTCTCTTCCTTCCCTCTCTTTCTTCCCTCTCTTTCTTCCCTCTCTTTCTTCCCTCTCTTTCTTCCCTCTCTTTCTTCCCTCTCTTTCTTCCCTCTCTTTCTTCCCTCTCTTTCTTCCCTCTCCTTCTTCCCTCTCCTTCTTCCCTCTCCGTCTTCCCTCTCCGTCTTCCCTCACCTTCTTCCCTCTCTTTCTTCCCTCTCTTTCTTCCCTCTCTTTCTTCCCTCTCTTTCTTCCCTCTTTCTTTACCTCATTCAACCATTTCTTTGACTGCGTTTCAGGCAATTACAGTAACGTTGCATTTGTCATTCACATCCATTCATGCATGGTTTTCTGAAATAATTACCAGGTGACTGGCATCTCCGTTCCTGTACTAGCAGCTTGGTAAAGACAAGCCCCTGAGTGCTAATTACGGAGGAGAGGACATTTGCAGAGAAGCAAAGTGTTTTAATGGTAAGACTGATGAAACATGATGGTTTTGATATTTTTTCTCCTTTACTAACATGACAATCATGGCGTCCCCCTGGTCATCAGCATAGATTAGTTAAAATAGTCAGGGGAGACCATTACCAAGCTGTGTACCATTTGATAACAATGAGGCATAGACACACACACACACACACACACACACACACACACACGTTGTTTTTCCTCATAAAAAGCGAGAACACCCAGGAAAGTCAACATCTCTAAATAAAACAGGACTCCTGCCACACCAGCACAAGTCCAGAGCTATTTGCTGAGGTGAAGAGGCTACTTTGGAAGTGTATTGAAGAGATGCTGGAAGAGATGCTGGAAGAGATGCTTTCAAGGAAGCGTCTTTCAAATAGCTTACATAAAAGATGACATTTATTGCAAAGGTTATTTTCCTGAAGGGTTGTTGTGGTGTGTGGGAGGCAGACAGACAGACAGACAGACACAGACAGACAGACAGACAGACAGACAGACAGACAGACAGACAGACAGACAGACAGACAGACAGACAGACAGACAGACAGACAGACAGACAGACAGACAGACAGACAGACAGACAGACAGACAGACAGACAGACAGACAGACAGGCAGGCAGGCAGGCAGGCAGGCAGGCAGGCAGGCAGGTAGAATCAGGAATTCCCCAGGGCAGCTGTCTAGGCCACTTACTTTTTTCAATCATTACGAACGACATGCCACTGGCCAGTGAGTATACTTACGCAGATGACTCAACACTATACACATCACCTACTACAGCAACTGAAATGACTCAACACTATACACATCACCTACTACAGCAACTGAAATGACTCAACACTATACACATCACCTACTACAGCAACTGAAATGACTGCAACACTTAACAAAGAGCTGCAGTTAGTTTCAGAAATGGTGGCAAGGAATATATTTGTCCTAAATATTTCAAAACAGCACGACCCGATGAAAATGTCCCAGAAGCCTTGTGCATCTTCAGGTTTGTATTTGGGACAAATCATTCACTAAACCTCAACTAAATCTTGTAATAAATAATGTGGAAATTGAGCAAATTGAGGTGACGAAACAGCTTGGAGTAACCCTGGATTGTAAACTGTCATGGTCAAAACATATTGATTCAACAGTAGCTAAGATGGGGAGAAGCCTGTCCATAATAAATCGCTGCTCTGCCTTCTTAACAGCACTATCAACAAGGCAGGTCCGACAGGTCCTAGTTCTGTCTCACCTGGATTATTGTTCAGTCGTATGGTTCGGTGCCACAAGAGGGACTTAGGAAAACTTCTTAAGGCTAGGTGTCCCGCTTGCGGGAAAACTTCCGGTGAAACTGGAGGGCACACAATTCAAATAAATAATCATAAAAATTATGGATATTAAGCATTTAGGAAGATTCAAGTGTCTTATATCAGTTAAAAGCTTAAATTCTTGTTAATCTAACTGCACTGTCCGATTTACAGTAGGCTTTACAGCGAAAGCATGCCATGCGATTGTTTGAGGACGGCGCCCCACATCAAAATATTTTTCCAAGGAAGAGTAGCTGCTGCCTAGGCAGGAACTAATGGGGATCCATAATAAACCCCAGGAAGAGTAGCTGCTGCCTTGGCAGGAACTAATGGGGATTCATAATAAACCTCAGGAAGAGTAGCTGCTGCCTCGGCAGGAACTAATGGGGATCCATAATAAACCCCAGGAAGAGTAGCTGCTGCCTTGGCAGGAACTAATGGGGATCCATAATAAACCCCAGGAAGAGTAGCTGCTGCCTTGGCAGGAACTAATGAGGATCCATAATAAACCCCAGGAAGAGTAGCTGCTGCCTTGGCAGGAACTAATGGGGATCCATAATAAACCCCAGGAAGAGTAGCTGCTGCTTTGGCAGGAACTAATGGGGATCCATAATAAACCCCACGAAGAGTAGCTGCTGCCTTGATAAGAACTAATGGGGATCCATAATAAACCCCAGGAAGAGTAGCTGCTGCATTGGCAGGAACTAATGGGGATCCATAATAAACCCCAGGAAGAGTAGCTGCTGCCTTGGCAGGAACTAATGGGTATCCATAATAAACCCCAGGAAGAGTAGCTGCTGCCTTGGCAGGAACTAATGGGTACCCATAATAAACCCCAGGAAGAGTAGCTGCTGCCTTGGCAGGTACTAATGGGGATCCATAATAAACCCCAGGAAGAGTAGCTGCTGCCTTGGCAGGTACTAATGGGGATCCATAATAAACCCCAGGAAGAGTAGCTGCTGCCTTGGCAGGAACTAATGGGGATCCATAATAAACCCCAGGAAGAGTAGCTGCTGCCTTGGTAGGAACTAATGGGGATCCATAATAAACCCCAGGAAGAGTAGCTGCTGCCTTGGCAGGAACTAATGGGGATCCATAATAAACCCCAGGAAGAGTAGCTGCTGCCTTGGTAGGAACTAATGGGGATCCATAATAAACCCCAGGAAGAGTAGCTGCTGCCTTGGCAGGAACTAATGAGGATCCATAATAAACCCCAGGAAGAGTAGCTGCTGACTTGGCAGGAACTAATGGAAATCCACAATAAATCCCAGGAAGAGTAGCTGCTGCCTTGATAAGAACTAATGGGGAGCAGAAAAAATTAGAACAGGTGAGATATTTACACACAAATTAAAACATCCTTTCCCAAGAATCTGAGGATGAATCTCCTTCTGTGAAAACTGTGTTATTTTGTCCATAAAGAGCAACCCCTTAAAGTTTCACTATGGCATGAGTCATGATTTCACATGACCATTTACAGTAGACCTATGTGCCAGTCGGATTAGCCCCAGACATCTTGCACAGGTGTAGATGAATCACACACGTGGGAATTAGATGTCAATTCCCACCCATCTAGGATTGCAGAGCCAGAGCAGAGTAGGACAGGCCCTCTGAGCAGGCCCTCTGTTGACTTGGACCCCAGATCTCTCTCTGTCACATGGGGGCTCAATGAGAGGTGGCGCTGGCCTGGGGCTTCATCTGGAAATAGTTTAGCTGGGCCTGATTAAGGTTCATTGGTGCAACGGAACAAATAGAATAGTCACAAAAGTGCAAACCCTGCCTCATCTAGCATTCTAGGCATACAAAAAAAATGCTTAAAACCTGTCTAGGGAGTTTTTCCTAGCCACCGTGCTTCTACACCTGCATTGCTTGCTGTTTGGGGTTTTAGGCTGGGTTTCTGTACAGCACTTTGAGATATCAGCTGATGTAAGAAGGGCTTTATAAATACATTTGATTTGATTTTGATTTGATTTGAAAGATTTAAAAAGATATTTGAACCTCTGTCTGCTGACTGGCCTTTGTAACAGGATAAAGCAGAGAGACACATGGTCCTGAATAGGTTCCCATGGTTTGAGATTGGAAATTCATGAATTCATTACCCATCTGCCCTTTGTTTGCGTCACCTCGACATAGACTACAGTGTTGGAAATGACCGTTCAAAAACGACGAGCACAAGTGAAGACGTACTTAGCCTATGTAATGGTGTTAAAAAAAAAAAAAAAAAAGCAAGCAGTATTGTTTTTATTTCAAACCAGCACAATCCTTTTCCTCTCTCGAATACCTTAAATGAAACCAAATGTGAAGGGAGAAAAAAAAAGAAGCAAAGCAAAGCTCATTAGGATCTGAGTAGCTGCTGTCTCCTCCTGCACTGTCCAAGGAGCTGAAATTCATCTTCAGATGAGCAAGGCCTGCAGGGAGATGAGCTGCCAGTTTAATTAGTGTTCAGTAATTTCAATAATGAGTGACAATTCATTGGGGGCTTTTAGGTTGGTCTTCTCCCGTCAGAAGTCAATCAATAAACTGCTGCGTGTGCGTGTGTGTGTGTGTGTGTGTGTGTGTGTGTGTGTGTGTGTGTGTGTGTGTGTGTGTGTGTGTGTGTGTGTGTGTGTGTGTGTGTGTGTGTGTGTGTGTGTGTGTGTGTCCGTGTGTGTGTGTGTGTGTGTGTGTGTGTGTGTGTGTGTGTGTGTGTGTGTGTGTGTGTGTGTGTGTGTGTGTGTGTGCGTGCGTGTGAGTGTGCGTGCGTGCTTTCTCCAATCCCCCCTCCTTAATCGCCCTCATCTCCTTGTCTTTCAAGACCAGGAAGTGGTCCGGTTAAGTTCCATCAGCAGAGAAAGAAATGAGGAGAGGGTCCCTGTGAAGCTACAGAGACGACTGTCATGGAGGACGGACGCTTGGAGGAGGGGAAGCCTTTTCCCCACCGGTTGGTTTTGTTTTGATGTTATTGGATGAAAAGGCAGGTCTTTAGTAGCTGCTAAGGGGCTCTCTCACAGTGAAAACAATTTGCCCCGGCTGATGCAGGAGTGATTAGGGTAAGTGAGCTGAAGAGCAGGGATTATTCCTGTAGTCCCCGGGCCACCACCTCAGAACAGAGACCCACTATGGAAGCTAATTGTTCTGTAAATGTAACAGGGCTTGTTGTAGCTACATGTGCTAAGGTTGGGTTGGTGTTTATATAGCTAAGGTTGGGATGGTGTTTATATAGCTAAGGTTGGGTTGGTGTTTATATAGCTAAGTGAGTGTCCCGGTGGTGTATTCACTAGAAGCCAACAGAAGCCAACAGGACCTACCTGTCCAATAGATACTCATATTTCCGTAGAACAACGTTTACCGTTTGGAATAAACTGTGTTCGTTGTAAAAAAAAAAATTCTACAGTGCAGAATGTTTTACAACAGTGTGTGACTAATGAATACATGGTACACCTCATGGCTGGCTTGGGCAATTTTTTATTTTTACCATTATTTAACAAAGCAAGTCATTTAAGAATAAAATTCATATTTACAATGACAGCTTAGGAACAGTGGGTTAACTGCCTTGTTCAGGGGTAGAATGACAGATTTTTACCTTGTCACCTCGGGGATTCGATCTAGCAACCGTTCGGTTACTGGCCCACCCCTCTAACCTACCTGCCACCCCAGCCCAATAGCTATTTGACTGTACCATGGCTGGGTTGGGCTGTAACTATTTGACTGTACCATGGCTGGGTTGGGCTGTAACTATTTGACTGTACCATGGCTGGGTTGGGCTGTAACTAACTGACTGTACCATGGCTGGGTTGGGCTGTAACTAACTGACTGTACCATGGCTGGGTTGGGCTGTAACTAACTGACTGTACCATGGCTGGGTTGGGCTGTAACTAACTGACTGTACCATGGCTGGGTTGGGCTGTAACTATTTGACTGTACCATGTCTAGGTTGGGCTGTAACTATTTGACTGTACCATGGCTGGGTTGGGCTGTAACTATTTGACTGTACCATGGCTGGGTTGGGCTGTAACTAACTGACTGTACCATGGCTGGGTTTGGCTGTAACTATTTGACTGTACCATGGCTGGGTTGGGCTGTAACTATTTGACTGTACCATGGCTGGGTTGGGTGTTTAGTAACAGAATCCTTAGCTTAGTGATGCGCTTTGTGGTCACTATGGTGTTGAACACTGAGCTGTAGTCAATGAACAGTATTCTCACATAGGTGTTCCTTTTGTCTAGGTGGGAAAGGGCAGTGTGGAGTGTGATTGAGATTGCGTCATCTGTGGATCTGTTGGGGTGGTATGGGAATTGGAGTGAGTCTAGGGATGATGGTATTGATGTGAGCCATGACCAGCCTTTCAAAGCATTTCATGGCTACCAACGTCAGTTACTTTTGAATTCTTTGGTACAAGGACTATGGTGGTCTGCTTGAAACATGTATGTATTACAGACTCGGTCAGGGAGAGGTTGAAAATATCAGTGAAGACACTTGCCAGCTGGTCCGGGCATGCTCTGAGTACACGCCCTGGTAATCCGTCTGGCCCCGTGGCCTTGTGAATGTTGACCTGTTTTAAGTTCTTGCTCGCATTGGCTACAGAGAGCGTGATCACAAAGTCGTCCAGAACAGCTGGTTCTCTCATGCATGCTTCAGTGTTGCTTGCCTCGATGCGAGCATAAAAAAAGGCAAGAGGCCCTTTTCAGGAAGTCTGCTGATTATGATGCCTCAGGCTGTTTAATATCAGCATTAGATGCCAGGTGTCTGCACAATGACTGGGTTAAAGAGTTTACACAAAGAGGCAGGGCCTGGATGATTCTCTGTGTCTACAAACATACAGGGTGTACTGAACTGTACATATAGACAGTAATTCTGTAACCATATGCATAATAACAATAACATCAGTACTAAGTACAGTACTGTATATAGAAAAGGTACAATTGCAGGAGAGAAAATAAGCTAAATAAACCATCTCCCTCCTCCCTCTCTCTACCTGACCCTTGGTGTGTGAAGGCATGATCCAAAGCTTTAACTACCTCCTTAATGCAGCTGTATTCATTATTCATAGTCAATTTATACTCTGCCTAATTACGGCGGCTCTGTCTATCAACGCGACCCTTTAAGGAACTGCTCTGATGGTGAAGATAAATGGCTTGCACTGCAAACTTAATGAGAGGAGGGTCATCTAGGGGGCACAAGGCTGGTTGTTAAGCAAGCCTCGCAAGGCGACAACTTGTCTCTGTCCCGAATGTCGCCCTCTTGCCCTAAATAGTGCACTACTTCTGACCGGTGCCCATTGGGAATATGGTGCCTTTTGGGATGCAGTTCTATTGTACTTATAGCCACTATCTCCTGTCTGTTGGTCTGCAGCTACTGCAGTATCACAACTCTCTCCTCTTATAACCACTATCTCCTGTCTGTTGGTCTGCAGCTACTGCAGTATCACAACTCTCTCCTCTTATAACCACTATCTCCTGTCTGTTGGTCTGCAGCTACTGCAGTATCACATCTATCTCCTCTTATAACCACTATCTACTGTCTGGTGGTCCTCTGTCCCCAGCTACTGTAGTATCACATCTCTCTCCTCTTATAACCACTATCTCCTGTCTGGTGGTCCTCTGTCCCCAGCTACTGCAGTATCACATATCTCTCCTCTTTGACCACTATCTCCTGTCTGGTGGTCCTCTGTCCCCAGCTACTGCAGTATCAGAACTCTAACCTCTTTGACCACTATCTCCTGTCTGTTGGTCCCCAGCTACTGTAGTATCACATCTCTCTCCTCTTATAACCACTATCTCCTGTCTGGTGGTCCTCTGTCCCCAGCTACTGCAGTATCAGAACGCTAACCTCTTATAACCACTATCTCCTGTCTGGTGGTCCTCTGTCCCCAGCTACTGCAGTATCAGAACGCTAACCTCTTATAACCACTATCTCCTGTCTGGTGGTCCTCTGTCCCCAGCTACTGTAGTATCACATCTCTCTCCTCTTATAACCACTATCTCCTGTCTGGTGGTCCTCTGTCCCCAGCTACTGTAGTATCACATCTCTCTCCTCTTATAACCACTACCTCCTGTCTGGTGGTCCTCTGTCCCCAGCTACTGCAGTATCATATCTCTCTCCTCTTCGACCACTATCTCCTGTCTGGTGGTCCTCTGTCCCCAGCTACTGTAGTATCACATCTCTCTCCTCTTCGACCACTATCTCCTGTCTGGTGGTCCTCTGTCCCCAGCTACTGCAGTATCACATATCTCTCCTCTTATAACCACTATCTCCTGTCTGGTGGTCCTCTGTCCCCAGCTACTGCAGTATCACAACTCTAACCTCTTTGACCACTATCTACTGTCTGGTGGTCCTCTGTCCCCAGCTACTGTAGTATCACATCTCTCTCCTCTTATAACCACTATCTCCTGTCCGGTGGTCCTCTGTCCCCAGCTACTGTAGTATCACATCTCTCTCCTCTTATAACCACTATCTCCTGTCTGGTGGTCCTCTGTCCCCAGCTACTGCAGTATCACATATCTCTCCTCTTTGACCACTATCTCCTGTCTGGTGGTCCTCTGTCCCCAGCTACTGCAGTATCACAACTCTAACCTCTTTGACCACTATCTCCTGTCTGGTGGTCCTCTGTCCCCAGCTACTGTAGTATCACATCTCTCTCCTCTTATAACCACTATCTCCTGTCTGGTGGTCCTCTGTCCCCAGCTACTGCAGTATCACAACTCTAACCTCTTTGACCACTATCTACTGTCTGGTGGTCCTCTGTCCCCAGCTACTGTAGTATCACATCTCTCTCCTCTTATAACCACTATCTACTGTCTGGTGGTCCTCTGTCCCCAGCTACTGTAGTATCACATCTCTCTCCTCTTATAACCACTATCTCCTGTCTGGTGGTCCTCTGTCCCCAGCTACTGCAGTATCACATATCTCTCCTCTTTGACCACTATCTCCTGTCTGGTGGTCCTCTGTCCCCAGCTACTGTAGTATCACATCTCTCTCCTCTTATAACCACGATCTCCTGTCTGGTGGTCCTCTGTCCCCAGCTACTGCAGTATCACAACTCTCTCCTCTTATAACCACTATCTCCTGTCTGGTGGTCCTCTGTCCCCAGCTACTGTAGTATCACATCTCTCTCCTCTTCGACCACTATCTCCTGTCTGGTGGTCCTCTGTCCCCAGCTACTGCAGTATCACAACTCTCTCCTCTTATAACCACTATCTCCTGTCTGGTGGTCCTCTGTCCCCAGCTACTGTAGTATCACATATCTCTCCTCTCCAGCCACTATCTCCTGTCTGGTGGTCCTCTGTCCCCAGCTACTGTAGTATCACATCTCTCTCCTCTTATAACCACTATCTCCTGTCTGGTGGTCCTCTGTCCCCAGCTACTGCAGTATCACAACTCTCTCCTCTTATAACCACTATCTCCTGTCTGGTGGTCCTCTGTCCCCAGCTACTGCAGTATCATATCTCTCTCCTCTTCGACCACTATCTCCTGTCTGGTGGTCCTCTGTCCCCAGCTACTGTAGTATCACATATCTCTCCTCTCCAGCCACTATCTCCTGTCTGGTGGTCCTCTGTCCCCAGCTACTGTAGTATCATCTCAGCAGCTAATGGGGATCCATAATAAATACAAAAGCAAATTTATAAACTTTTTAAAAATATGTATTTTTTATTAACCTCTTCAGAGGACAATTATCTTCGTTTTTTTACAGCTTTTTTGCAACATATGTTACTTACACATTTTACATACAGGGTACTTTTATATAACGCAATCACATAACAATAATACATTACCAAACATAAACTCTTTAATCCCACCCTCCAGCCACTCTCAGCCCATCCCACCTATCACCATAGACCTCAGCTATTTAATCCCACCCCTCAGCCCATCCCACCTATCACCATAGACCACCGTCGTTTGGTTTCCATGTGCCATATATTTTTCAATTGTGATGTTTTACAAAATGTTTGAATCTTTCAAATCGTATTTTATCCACAGATTGTGAGCTAAAGATGGAAACCTTTCCTACAAGTATTATTATATTATTTATTGACTGACTATGGCTTTCCAAATCGTCCAACACTGCTATTTGTAAGGTTCATTTTAATTGCATGTTGTTATTTTTTAACCATTCCTGAACCTGTGACCAGAAACAAGCTACATCGGGGCAATACCAGAATAAATGACCTATTGATTCTGTCTCTTCGCAGCAAAATCTACAGAGCGGAGATTGTTGTATGTCCCATATAAAACGTTTTAGCTGGAAATATTTAAGTAAAAAAATATGAGTTTTATAGTGCAATATTGAGGGCCAAGGCTGATATGTCCTGTATACTGCTGTCCTGTACTGTGTATCCTAGCAGTACATCCTCTGTGGATGTGGTGCTTCTGCATCACATGTGCTGGTTGCTTTCCCCATCAGCTCCTCACTATATCAGACATCTGTGCCCCATGCAGCTTACCCTGAAGCTTTCTATGGCTTCTCTATCCACTGACCATGGAGTACTACAGCATTATGCCAAGTGGCCTGGGTGGCAGAGTCAGCCTGGCCCTGATCTGGCTCGCCCAAGTGGCACTTTGGCCCAGATATGTTCCAGACCGTGCCCAGACACCAGCCTGGCTCACCAACAAGCGTCATGGAAGCCCTGAACGGAAATCTGGCCCATCGGCCATTCTGGTTTAATCTGTTTGTTTTTCACTTGCTGATCATCAATGCCATGCTAAAACTTTGGACCAGGTAACCAACACCGGTACCACTGGAGACTGGACCAGGTAACCAACACCAGTATCACTGGAGACTGGACCAGGTAACCAACACCAGTACCAGTGGAGACTGGACCAGGTAACCAACACCAGTATCACTGGAGACTGGACCAGGTAACCAACACCAGTACCACTGGAGACTGGACCAGGTAACCAACACCAGTACCAGTGGAGACTGGACCAGGTAACCAACACCAGTACCACTGGAGACTGGACCAGGCAACCAACACCAGTACCAGTGGAGACTGGACCAGGTAACCAACACCAGTACCACTGGAGACTCAGGTCATGGGGTCAGAGGTGAAAACTGTTTGCTAGAGGGTGGGTCGGGGTTTGTCGGGTGGGGGGGTGAAACATGACCACCGTAATTATCTGAACCGCATCACGACCACATATATAATCCACGTAAAAAATTTACCTTGTTGTCAGAAGCCCTTATTGCTCTTATTTTGAGGGAGAGTGTATTTTGCTATAATTAAATTTCCATGCCAAATTGAAGGCTTGTATTTCTTTCTTGTCTCCTTTGCTTGTCTCCTTTCCTTTTTTCCCCCTCTATTTCAAGCTGTCACCTCAAGACAAGCAAACTGCTTCTGGTAAGACAGTAATGACAGTCATCTTTTTGATAAGGCGGTAATGGGGTTTAAAAAGAAATCAAAGTTACTCTGTTATGAAGTCCCACGGGAGCGGTGTTGTCTGGGGGTATAACGTTATCTGGAGACGTGATCTGGAGACGTGATCTGGAGACGTGATCTGGAGACGAGATCTGGAGACGTGATCTGGAGACGTGATCTGGAGAGGCCCGTATTTACATGTGTCACGCATTTCACCGTCCTGTCTGTCGAGAGAAATGTGAAGCATGTTGCTGTGGTGCTCGCATGGCGTTGAAAACAGATCGCAACAAGTGTATCTGAGTGACTATCAAAACCTCCGTCATGCTAGCCTGTTTCAAAACGGGAGAATGCTCTGCTGTAATGGTAGCAGTGTAGTTGACAGGAGATTCAGCACATCTTGGAGGAATTAATGTTTTAATAAAAAGCATAGAACCAACACATTTCTGTTTTTGGGCTTCATCAGGCTTTTGGCCTGGCTGCAGGGAGCAATCATAGTGGATTAAAAATATAGAAAGTGGATTACAACTTTATACACTGTATAGTGGACTACAACTATATAAAGTGGATTACAACTACATATATAGCGAATTACAGCAACATATAGCGGAATACGACTAAATATAGTGGATTACAACTATGTATAGTGGATTACAACTATTTACTGTATACTATATTACAGCTATATGTAGAGGATTACAACTATATATAGTGGATTACAACTATTTACTGTATACTATATTACAGCTATACGTAGAGGATTACAACTATATATAGTGGATTACAACTATATACTGTATACTATATTACAGCTATATGTAGAGGATTACAACTATATATAGTGGATTACAATTATGTATAGTGGATTACAACTATATACTGTACAATATATTACAGCTATATAGAGAGGATTACAACTACATATAGTGGATTACAACTACATATAGTGGATTACAACTACGTATAGTGGATTACAACTATATACAGTGGATTACAACTATATATAGTGGATTACAACTACATATAGTGGATTACAACTACATATAGTGGATTACAGCTATATATAGTGGATTACAACTATATACAGTGGATTACAACTATATATAGTGGATTACAACTACATATAGTGGATTACAACTACATATAGTGGATTACAGCTATATATAGTGGATTACAATTATGTATAGTGGATTACAACTACATATAGTGGATTACAACTACATATAGTGGATTACAGCTATATATAGTGGATTACAACTACATATAGTGGATTACAGCTATATATAGTGGATTACAATTATGTATAGTGGATTACAACTATATACTGTACAATATATTACAGCTATATATAGTGGATTACAACTACATATAGTGGATTACAGCTATATATAGTGGATTACAACTACATATAGTGGATTACAGCTATATATAGTGGATTACAACTATATATAGTGGATTACAACTACATATAGTGGATTACAACAATATATAGTGGATTACAACTTCATACAGTGGATTACAACTATATATAGTGGGTTACAACTACATATAGTGGATTACAACTACACATAGTGGATTACAACTATATATAGTGGATTACAACTACACATAGTGGATTACAACTATATATAATGGATTACAACTACACATAGTGGATTACAACTACACATAGTGGATTACAGCTATAAATAGTGGATTACAACTACACATAGTGGATTGTAACTATATATATTGGATTACAACTATGTATAGTGAATTACAGCTATGTATAGTGGAGTACAACAATATATAGTGGATTACAACTACACATAGTGGATTACAACTGCATATAGTGGATTACAGCTATATATAGTTGATTACAACTACACATAGTGGATTACAGCTATAAATAGTGGATTACAACTACACCTAGTGGATTACAACTACACATAGTGGATTACAGCTATATATAGTGGATTACAGCTATATATAGTGGATTACAGCTATATATAGTGAATTACAGCTATATATAGTGGATTACAACTACAGAATAACTATGTATAGAGGATTACAATTACATATAGTAGATTACAGCTATATATAGTGGATTACAACTATATGTAGTGGATTAAAACTACACATAGTAGATTACAACTACACGTAGTGGATTACAACTACACAGTGGATTACACGGCAACATTAGCAGTACTAGTTATGTAACATATTTTAACGAGCTCGCTGAGAGCCGGAAAGCAAGTTCAGGGACTGAGTGTTTTATTAATAATTAAAATTACTCAATAAACACGAAACACAAACAACACCCCGACATGGACACAGAGTCAATAACACCCGAGGAAAGAACCAAGGGGAGTTACAGATACAGGGAAGATAATCAAGGAGGTGATATGGAGTCCAGGTGAGTGTCATGATGCGCTGGTTCGCTTGACGATGGTGACAGGTGCGCTTGACGATGGTGACAGGTGTGCGGGATAATCAGCAGCCTGATGACTTAGAGGCCGGAGAGGGAGTAGACGTGACACATATTGCATCCTCCTCTTCTATTATGTCCAATTTAGGGGAGAGTGGGACAATTTTATACATTCAACATCACTCCATCAAGGGAAATATAATATTATTTCCAACAAAGATATCTACATATATTTCAGGATATCCCTGGAAATATTCAGAATTCATGTTATCATTGCAGTTTTGAAAACATAGCTTGTACCAAAAATGGTGGTCTGTAAGGACAATTTACCCCGGGAATGGTGTAATTTGAGCCGCGGTAACAGGGTAATACTGAATGAAATATTACCACTACCTTTTCTAAAACCATGTATATCTTTAATTCCCAAACGTAATTCAA
Organism: Salvelinus namaycush; assembly: GCF_016432855.1. NCBI lineage: Eukaryota > Metazoa > Chordata > Actinopteri > Salmoniformes > Salmonidae > Salvelinus > Salvelinus namaycush. The sequence continues at coordinate 205,275 of NW_024059830.1, read as the reverse complement.
CAGAATCAAAATCGCCTTTTTTTGTTGTCTTTTTAATTGTTTTAAGCATCTTTTAACAGAGGCTTAACACTTTATACATTTTTAAATAATTTTAACATAGGCCAGGCCCTGTTGTTACCTCATATCCCAGCGATAATGCCTTTAATTTATTCAACTTGCCATAGGCTCAACCCCAAGGCAAACATTTAGACTATATTAGCCCACACATCTACAAGGATGCACTTTAATGCCAGGTTCAGAACCTCATATTGAAGCTTATAGAGACCCCATCTGATCTATAGAACAATCTAACAATGCCAGGTTCAGAACCTCATATTGAAGCTTATAAAGACCCCATCTGATCTATAGAACAATCTTACAATTATCTACTTTGGTTTAGATACAAACATCAAGAAACCTCTAAAACAATAAATTAATTTGACTCTGTGGAAATCTATTTATTGGAACTAACTTGCCAACCACTTTTTTTTTTCATGTGGTTTCTTCCTTCACAGACTCCATGAAATATGTACCTCTTCTGAAATGTTTTTGTAAAATTATACATTTTGCGTATGGTTTCCCTAGAAACAAGGCTGGCTCAATTTACCCCTTTTGGCTCAACTTACCCCGCTATCCCCTATTCGATTTCGTGACCAATACACTATCCACTTTATATTTGTAACACAGTCATACTATTTTGTACATATACGTTTTATTACTCTGCATAACACCTTCTTCTAATTACTTGTTTTGTTTAATGGCTTTTCATTGTTATTGATATCGATATTGTACTGCAATGTTGAGGGGCACGAAACCAATTGACTCCACCTTTTATACCTGCTTTAAACTGTGTATGTGACTAATACAATCTGATTTAATTTGATATAGTATATTCAATCCCAAATGTATCTTCGTGGTCCTTAAATAATATACAGCATTACTCATTCTAAAACAACACTGTTATTCAAGTGAAAAGAGCTTCAACGCTGATTCTGGGAAGCTATTTGATTATTTTTGTCTTCTCCAATATTCCTTTCCATGCTGCTCGGAACATATCGTATGTCTGACTGGTTTCCCAGATGTCTAAAGGTACTACGGGACAAAAAAGACCAGAGGATTGTGTAAAAGACTTGAGCAGCTCTTGAACTTTTCGTGTGTTTCCCATTAAATGATAAAGGCAGTAAATATCCATGCCGTGTATCTATTAAAACGAGGATTTATAACAGTTGAGTATCATCTAACGCGTTAACCAGGCGCGCTGCTGTTATTCTATGAAACATGAACTGGTTTTAAATCAAAAGAAGAAAAATTCCACCGAGAAGGGCAATCAAATTCCCAGATTGCTAATTAAAGTGTGTGTATGTGTATGTGTGTGTGTGTGTGCGTTTGTGTGTGCTTGTGCATGTGTGTGTGTGTGTGTGTGTGTGTGGTGTGTGTGTGTGTGTGTGTGTGTGTGTGTGTGTGTGTGTGTGTGTGTGTGTGTGTGTGTGTGTGTGTGTGTGTGTGTGTGTGTGTGTGTCAATTAAGATCAAATTCTTATTTAAAATTAATTCTATATAATATGCTGCTAAAAAGCAGGAGTGTGCGTGTCCATGTGGTTGTGTGTGTGTGTGTGTGTGTGTGTGTGTGTGTGTGTGTGTGTACGTCTGCGTGTTTCCCTGCACATCTGTGTCTTTCTGTGTGTGGGAGTTGAAGGACATTTGCTGTGGGTTTTAAAAAAGAAGAGCCTCATATTTCACATCGTACTGTCCTCCTCCTCCTCTCTTCTTTTTCGGGGGTTTCCTACATTGATTCTGGAAATTGGGAAAAAAAAGTAATTTTTCCAGCCGAGTCAATTAAGATCAAATTCTTATTTAAAATTAATTCTATATAATATGCTGCTAAAAAGCAGGAGTGTGCGTGTCCATGTGGTTGTGTGTGTGTGTGTGTGTGTGTGTGTGTCCGTGTGGAGGGGGAGGATCTTGGTCTGTATGTTTGTGTGTCTGCACGCACTGTACTGTAGTGCACTACATAGGGAATATGGTGTCATTTAGAACACATCCCCATGTCAGTGTAGTCAGGGGATATATTAGAGATTCTACAGCACTGTACTGTAGTGCACTACATAGGGAATATGGTGTCATTTAGAACACATCCCCATGTCAGTGTAGTCAGGGGATATATTAGAGATTCTACAGCACTGTACTGTAGTGCACTACATAGGGAATATGGTGTCATTTAGAACACATCCCCATGTCAGTGTAGTCAGGGGATATATTAGAGATTCTGCAGCACTGCGCCCATTTAGGTTATTATTTCATGGACTCCCTAGTAATCAGATACATTCATCCACACAGTACCTCTTGCCAACATACAGTAAGTCCACTGTTTTTAATAGTTCACTGACAACACATTTATGTTGCTAAGCTCCAGAAACTAAACCACACCAAATACATCTCCTGCAAAATGCCTTTTCAGATGTCCGCCAAGGTAATATGGAATTTACTCGCATCAAGCTCTTGGTAATTGCTTCCAGATTTACCCAGGCTTCCCCCAGCACAGCCTGCCAGTACTTGGAGTGAAGCCATATTCCTCACTGTACAGTCAGCCAAGAACATCTTCCAACCCAGTGTGGTTTTCCACTGCAGCTGCAAGACCTCACTCCTTGTCAAACTGTTATATACCAAACCACAATCATTGGTTTTCATGTTAACCATGACTCGGATAATTCACATGGCATCCCTTGTTGGAGAAGTGGTACCATATTAACTCCAGCCCAGACCCTGTCTCTTAAACACATGGCATCCCTTGTTGGAGAAGTGGTACCATATTAACCCCAACCCAGACCAAGTCTCTTAAACACATGGCATCCCTTGTTGGAGAAGTGGTACCATATTAACGCCAGCCCAGACCCTGTCTCTTAAACACATGGCATCCCTTGTTGGAGAAGTGGTACCATATTAACCCCAGCTCAGACCAAGTCTCTTAAACACATGGCATCCCTTGTTGGAGAAGTGGTACCATATTAACCCCAGCCCAGACCCTGTCTCTTAAACACATGGCATCCCTTGTTGGAGAAGTGGTACCATATTAACCCCAGCCCAGACCCTGTCTGTTAAACACATGGCATCCCTTGTTGGAGAAGTGGTACCATATTAACCCCAGCCCAGACCTTGTCTCTTAAACACATGGCATCCCTTGTTGGAGAAGTGGTACCATATTAACCCCAGCTCAGACCTTGTCTCTTAAACACATGGCATCCCTTGTTGGAGAAGTGGTACCATATTAACCCCAGCCCAGACCCTGTCTCTTAAACACATGGCATCCCTTGTTGGAGAAGTGGTACCATATTAACCCCAGCCCAGACCCTGTCTCTTAAACACATGGCATCCCTTGTTGGAGAAGTGGTACCATATTAACCCCAGCCCAGACCTTGTCTCTTAAACACATGGCATCCCTTATTGGAGAAGTGGTACCATATTAACCCCAGCCCAGACCCTGTATGTTAAACACATGGCATCCCTTATTGGAGAAGTGGTACCATATTAACCCCAGCCCAGACCTTGTCTCTTAAACACATGGCATCCCTTGTTGGAGAAGTGGTACCATATTAACCCCAGCTCAGACCAAGTCTCTTAAACACATGGCATCCCTTGTTGGAGAAGTGGTACCATATTAACCCCAGCCCAGACCAAGTCTCTTAAACACATGGCATCCCTTGTTGGAGAAGTGGTACCATATTAACCCCAGCCCAGACCAAGTCTCTTAAACACATGGCATCCCTTGTTGGAGAAGTGGTACCATATTAACCCCAGCCCAGACCTTGTCTCTTAAACACATGGCATCCCTTATTGGAGAAGTGGTACCATATTAACCCCAGCCCAGACCCTGTCTCTTAAACACATGGCATCCCTTGTTGGAGAAGTGGTACCATATTAACTCCAGCCCAGACCCTGTCTCTTAAACACATGGCATCCCTTATTGGAGAAGTGGTACCATATTAACCCCAGCTCAGACCTAGTCTCTTAAACACATGGCATCCCTTGTTGGAGAAGTGGTACCATATTAACCCCAACCCAGACCAAGTCTCTTAAACACATGGCATCCCTTGTTGGAGAAGTGGTACCATATTAACCCCAGCCCAGACCCTGTCTCTTAAACACATGGCATCCCTTGTTGGAGAAGTGGTACCATATTAACCCCAGCTCAGACCAAGTCTCTTAAACACATGGCATCCCTTGTTGGAGAAGTGGTACCATATTAACCCCAGCCCAGACCCTGTCTCTTAAACACATGGCATCCCTTGTTGGAGAAGTGGTACCATATTAACCCCAGCCCAGACCCTGTCTGTTAAACACATGGCATCCCTTGTTGGAGAAGTGGTACCATATTAACCCCAGCCCAGACCTTGTCTCTTAAACACATGGCATCCCTTGTTGGAGAAGTGGTACCATATTAACCCCAGCTCAGACCTTGTCTCTTAAACACATGGCATCCCTTGTTGGAGAAGTGGTACCATATTAACCCCAGCCCAGACCTTGTCTCTTAAACACATGGCATCCCTTGTTGGAGAAGTGGTACAATATTAACCCCAGCCCAGACCCTGTCTCTTAAACACATGGCATCCCTTGTTGGAGAAGTGGTACCATATTAACCCCAGCCCAGACCCTGTCTCTTAAACACATGGCATCCCTTGTTGGAGAAGTGGTACCATATTAACCCCAGCCCAGACCTTGTCTCTTAAACACATGGCATCCCTTATTGGAGAAGTGGTACCATATTAGCCCCAGCCCAGACCCTGTCTGTTAAACACATGGCATCCCTTATTGGAGAAGTGGTACCATATTAACCCCAGCCCAGACCTTGTCTCTTAAACACATGGCATCCCTTGTTGGAGAAGTGGTACCATATTAACCCCAGCTCAGACCAAGTCTCTTAAACACATGGCATCCCTTGTTGGAGAAGTGGTACCATATTAACCCCAGCCCAGACCAAGTCTCTTAAACACATGGCATCCCTTGTTGGAGAAGTGGTACCATATTAACCCCAGCCCAGACCTAGTCTCTTAAACACATGGCATCCCTTATTGGAGAAGTGGTACCATATTAACCCCAGCTCAGACCAAGTATCTTAAACACATGGCATCCCTTGTTGGAGAAGTGGTACCATATTAACCCCAGCCCAGACCAAGTCTCTTAAACACATGGCATCCCTTATTGGAGAAGTGGTACCATATTAACCCCAGCCCAGACCTTGTCTCTTAAACACATGGCATCCCTTGTTGGAGAAGTGGTACCATATTAACCCCAGCCCAGACCCTGTCTCTTAAACACATGGCATCCCTTGTTGGAGAAGTGGTACCATATTAACCCCAGCCCAGACCCTGTCTCTTAAACACATGGCATCCCTTATTGGAGAAGTGGTACCATATTAACCCCAGCTCAGACCAAGTCTCTTAAACACATGGCATCCCTTATTGGAGAAGTGGTACCATATTAACCCCAGCCCAGACCTTGTCTCTTAAACACATGGCATCCCTTATTGGAGAAGTGGTACCATATTAACCCCAGCTCAGACCAAGTCTCTTAAACACATGGCATCCCTTATTGGAGAAGTGGTACCATATTAACCCCAGCCCAGACCAAGTCTCTTAAACACATGGCATCCCTTGTTGGAGAAGTGGTACCATATTAACCCCAGCCCAGACCAAGTCTCTTAAACACATGGCATCCCTTGTTGGAGAAGTGGTACCATATTAACCCCAGCCCAGACCAAGTCTCTTAAACACATGGCATCCCTTGTTGGAGAAGTGGTACCATATTAACCCCAGCCCAGACCTTGTCTCTTAAACACATGGCATCCCTTGTTGGAGAAGTGGTACCATATTAACTCCAGCCCAGACCTTGTCTCTTAAACACATGGCATCCCTTGTTGGAGAAGTGGTACCATATTAACCCCAGCCCAGACCTTGTCTCTTAAACACATGGCATCCCTTGTTGGAGAAGTGGTACCATATTAACCCCAGCCCAGACCTTGTCTCTTAAACACATGGCATCCCTTGTTGGAGAAGTGGTACCATATTAACCCCAGCCCAGACCCTGTCTCTTAAACACATGGCATCCCTTGTTGGAGAAGTGGTACCATATTAACCCCAGCCCAGACCTTGTCTCTTAAACACATGGCATCCCTTGTTGGAGAAGTGGTACCATATTAACCCCAGCCCAGACCAAGTCTCTTAAACACATGGCATCCCTTGTTGGAGAAGTGGTACCATATTAACCCCAGCTCAGACCTTGTCTCTTAAACACATGGCATCCCTTGTTGGAGAAGTGGTACCATATTAACCCCAGCCCAGACCAAGTCTCTTAAACACATGGCATCCCTTGTTGGAGAAGTGGTACCATATTAACCCCAGCCCAGACCTTGTCTCTTAAACACATGGCATCCCTTGTTGGAGAAGTGGTACCATATTAACCCCAGCCCAGACCTTGTCTCTTAAACACATGGCATCCCTTATTGGAGAAGTGGTACCATATTAACCCCAGCCCAGACCTTGTCTCTTAAACACATGGCATCCCTTATTGGAGAAGTGGTACCATATTAACCCCAGCCCAGACCTTGTCTCTTAAACACATGGCATCCCTTGTTGGAGAAGTGGTACCATATTAACCCCAGCCCAGACCCTGTCTCTTAAACACATGGCATCCCTTGTTGGAGAAGTGGTACCATATTAACCCCAGCCCAGACCCTGTCTCTTAAACACATGGCATCCCTTATTGGAGAAGTGGTACCATATTAACCCCAGCCCAGACCAAGTCTCTTAAACACATGGCATCCCTTGTTGGAGAAGTGGTACCATATTAACTCCAGCCCAGACCTTGTCTCTTAAACACATGGCATCCCTTGTTGGAGAAGTGGTACCATATTAACCCCAGCCCAGACCCTGTCTGTTAAACACATGGCATCCCTTATTGGAGAAGTGGTACCATATTAACCCCAGCCCAGACCCTGTCTCTTAAACACATGGCATCCCTTATTGGAGAAGTGGTACCATATATACCCCAGCCCAGACCTTGTCTCTTAAACACATGGCATCCCTTGTTGGAGAAGTGGTACCATATTAACCCCAGCCCAGACCCTGTCTGTTAAACACATGGCATCCCTTATTGGAGAAGTGGTACCATATTAACCCCAGCCCAGACCCTGTCTCTTAAACACATGGCATCCCTTATTGGAGAAGTGGTACCATATTAACCCCAGCCCAGACCAAGTCTCTTAAACACATGGCATCCCTTATTGGAGAAGTGGTACCATATTAACCCCAGCCCAGACCAAGTCTCTTAAACACATGGCATCCCTTATTGGAGAAGTGGTACCATATTAACCCCAGCCCAGACCCTGTCTCTTAAACACATGGCATCCCTTATTGGAGAAGTGGTACCATATTAACCCCAGCCCAGACCAAGTCTCTTAAACACATGGCATCCCTTGTTTGAGAAGTGGTACCATATTAACCCCAGCCCAGACCCTGTCTCTTAAACACATGGCATCCCTTGTTGGAGAAGTGGTACCATATTAACCCCAGCCCAGACCTTGTCTCTTAAACACATGGCATCCCTTGTTGGAGAAGTGGTACCATATTAACCCCAGCCCAGACCAAGTCTCTTAAACACATGGCATCCCTTATTGGAGAAGTGGTACCATATTAACCCCAGCCCAGACCCTGTCTCTTAAACACATGGCATCCCTTATTGGAGAAGTGGTACCATATTAACCCCAGCCCAGACCAAGTCTCTTAAACACATGGCATCCCTTGTTGGAGAAGTGGTACCATATTAACCCCAGCCCAGACCCTGTCTCTTAAACACATGGCATCCCTTGTTGGAGAAGTGGTACCATATTAGCCCCAGACCTTTAAACAAAATTGTTCGTGCTTTTGAGTGACTATTCATTTATTTGAAAAACATGACAATAATTTAATCAACTTGCAGCAAAGGAATTTCACAATATAATTTTGCATTCGTAATTTTTAGGAGTGCACTCCAGCCATGATGTAAAACCTACAGGATGTCCTTTGAAAGATGTGTCTTGAAGGACCTACTGTTTGCTGTGTATGATACAATGCAATATCACCACATCATTATAACATTACCTTTTGGCTTAGCACAATTCATATGTAAGCATCTGTCTGTCTGGTTATTATTTTTTCAATGAAGACTGACTCCCACCTCCTGAAGAAAAAATGTATCAGAAAAGTCAGCCATTCCCTGATGAGCTAGTCAGACTTCATGAGAACCCAGGCCAATAACATGAGCTAAGGATAATCATTAATAGCTAGTCAGACTTCATGAGAACCCAGGCCAATAACATGAGCTAAGGGCTATCATTAATAGCTAGTCAGACTTCAGGGGAACCCAGGCCATCAACATGAGCTAAGGGTTATCATTAATAGCTAGTCAGACTTCATGAGAACCCAGGCCAATAACATGAGCTGAGGGTTATCATTAATAGCTAGTCAGACTTCAGGAGAACCCAGGCCATCAACATAAGCTAAGGGTTATCATTAATAGCTAGTCAGACTTCAGGGGAACCCAGGCCATCAACATGAGCTAAGGGTTATCATTAATAGCTAGTCAGATTTCAGGGGAACCCAGGCCATCAACATGAGCTAAGGGTTATCATTAATAGCTAGTCAGACTTCAGGGGAACCCAGGCCAACAACATGACCTAAGGGTAATCATTAATAGCTAGTCAGACTTCAGGGGAACCCAGGCCATCAACATGAGCTAAGGGTTATCATTAATAGCTAGTCAGACTTCAGGGCAACCAGGGCCAACAACATGAGCTAAGGGTTATCATTAATAGCTAGTCAGACTTCAGGGGAACCCAGGCCATCAACATGAGCTTAGGGTTATCATTAATAGCTAGTCAGACTTCAGGGCAACCAGGGCCAACAACATGAGCTAAGGGTTATCATTAATAGCTAGTCAGACTTCAGGGGAACCCAGGCCATCAACATGAGCTAAGGGTTATCATTAATAGCTAGTCAGAATTCAGGGCAACCAGGGCCAACAACATGAGCTAAGGGTTATCATTAATAGCTAGTCAGACTTCAGGGGAACCCAGGCCATCAACATGAGCTAAGGGTTATCATTAATAGCTAGTCAGACTTCAGGGCAACCAGGGCCAACAACATGAGCTAAGGGTTATCATTAATAGCTAGTCAGACTTCAGGGGAACCCAGGCCATCAACATGAGCTAAGGGTAATCATTAATAGCTAGTCAGACTTCAGGGCAACCAGGGCCAACAACATGAGCTAAGGGTTATCATTAATAGCTAGTCCTACTTCATGAGAACCAGGGCCAATAACATGAACTGAGGGTAATCATTCATTTCCAGTACATTCTGTATCCTTCCTCCCGTTATATTGCCTAGTGGCTATTCATCAGTTCCAATAACAGGATGTGGCTGTGCGCTGTAACACCAGAACCTGATTCACTGTCTCTACAGAGAAGATATTACATATCCCAGCATGTTCCCCTCACCTTACGCCGCTAATTGGGATCTTAGTCACCTTACTCCCTTAATAGTGCACTACATCGGGACGAGGGTGTCATTAGGGACACCGCCTTTGTCTTGGGTCTCTTGTTCTGTCTACAGCATTATGCATTTACACTGTAGCATTCCTAGAGCCTGTATCATTCTACAGCATTGTGTATTTACACTGTAGCATTCCTAGAGCCTGTATCATTCTACAGCATTGTGTATTTACACTGTAGCATTCCTAGAGCCTGTATCATTCTACAGCATTCCTAGAGCCTGTATCATTCTACAGCATTGTGTATTTACACTGTAGCATTCCTAGAGCCTGTATCATTCTACAGCATTGTGTATTTACACTGTAGCATTCCTAGAGCCTGTATCATCCTACAGCATTGTGTATTTACACTGTAGCATTCCTAGAGCCTGTATCATTCTACAGCACTATGCATTTACACTATAGCATTCCTACAGTCTATATCATCCTACAGCCTATATCATTCTATAGCATTCCTACAGCCTACACTACCGGCCAAAAGTTTTACAATATCCAGCTCATTCAAGGGTTTTTCTTAATTATTTACTATTTTCTACATTCTAGAATAATAGTGACGACATCAAAACTATGAAATAACACATATGGAATAATGTAGTAACCCAAAAAATGGTTAAACAAATCAAAATATATTTTGTAAGGGGTCTCCCAAGTGAACCAGTGGTCTAAGGCACTGCATCACAGTGCTAGCTGTGCCACTAGAGATTCTGGGTTCGAGTCCAAGCTTTGTTGCAGCCGGCTGTGACCATACAATTGTCCCAGCGTCGTCCGGGGTAGGGGTGGGTTTGGCCCAGCGTCGTCCGGGGTAGGGGAGGGTTTGGCTGGCAGGGATGTCCTTGTCGCATCGCACACAAGCGACTCCTGTGGCGGGCCGGGCGCAGTGCACGCTGACACGGTCACCAGGTGTACGGTGTTTCCTCTGACACAGTGGTGCGGCTGGCTTCCGGGTTAAGTGGGCATTGTCAAGCAGTGCATCTTGGTTGTGTTGTGTTGTGTTTCGGAGGATGCACGGCTCTCGACCTTCGCCTCTCCTGAGTCCGTAACGGAGTTGCAGCGATGGGACAAGACTGTAACTACCAATTTGGGAGAAAAATGGGTAAAAAAAAAAATATTATATATATTTTGATATTTGTGATTCTTCAAATTTGCCTTGATGACAGCTTTGCACACTCTGGAGAGCAACATCTGTCCAGTGAAGTTCACAAAGCATATTGCATGTAACAAACAGTTACATGACCTACAGCATGGTCAAGCAACTTAATATTCCAGCCATTTTCAGACTATTGATTTAGAACCACGCAGAGTTACCGCAAGTCACAACAACATCAAAAAAACAGCTGTTACCTCCACTATTCAACCCCCCGTGTTCTTCTTCTGGAGCTTAGATAACAACAGGCAGCAGTTTATTAACATGTAGGAGATCAAGAGGTTATTGATTAGAATCATTGACCTAATATCCCCTTGTCTGTCCCGTACCGTAGTAGTTCAGGACAGAAGAAGAAGACCCTTTTGATTAGGATTCTTTTTGGATGTCATTCTTTTTAAATATTCATGGCACACGGTAACTTGCTTTGTGCCCCTACAGCTGAATACCTAATTAAACTGTCAAAAGAAATACAATATGCCCTTAAGCTTTATTATCACAGGGGTCAGCTGAAACAGAACAGACTCGGCCTGGCCGAGTCCAGAGGGGTAATTAGGAGTAACCATACAGTGTTTACCTTGCTGCGTTACTGCGGCCTGAAGGAGAGACGCTCCAAATGAGCCTGCCCACCTCTCCAGCTTGGGCCCTTTGAAGCCCAGTACAGATGCCATGCTGAATCTAGCTGATGGGGAGGAGAGGCTGGAGGAGAGGAGAGCTCCTGGTATGGTGTATAACAACATAATCAGCAATTATAGCAGGGAAATGGGGAGAAGTGGGAATTTTTATCTCATTAAAAAGAGGACCCGAGATGAACGTATTTTTTCTTCTTCTCCCTCCCTCTCTCTCTTTCTCATTCACTCTGCCTCGCCTCTCTCATTCCCTGTCACTAGCGCTTTCTTTTGAACTCAAATGATTTAGCTTTAAAAGGTGAGTGAGACAGGGATGGAGGGATGGATTCTGGAAATGTAAATCAGGAAATGGAAGCTATAGAGCCAATTAGTGGTGCTGCTCTGTGGCTAAAATATGAATGACATTTGGCTCCAGACAGACAGACAGACAGACAGACAGACAGACAGACAGACAGACAGACAGACAGACAGACAGACAGACAGACAGACAGACAGACAGACAGACAGACAGACAGACAGACAGACAGACAGACAGACAGACAGACAGACAGACAGACAGACAGACAGACAGAGGCATTAACCTTATCATTGTCAGTGTCAGTTTATTTCACATCATTATTGTTACTTTAGTTCTTCTGTCAAATTATGACCCACTAATTCCTTTTCATATTTTACGAGTCTTGCCTGTTGGCAACTTAGCTTTTTAATGAGTTACAAAAACGGACCCCATCCTGAAAAGAAATTATCCTCCCACCCACCCAGGAAGACCCACCAGGAAGACTAAGTTAAACAGTATCATTTCTGGGACAATTTATCTTGTCTCATGATTCTTTATACTCTGCCACATTAAGGCCTACCTACTTTAATCCGTGCCTTTTTATGTGGCTTGGTAATGTTCTTTTTAGGGCACTCTTAATACCCTCAGAATGTGTAAAATACCAGCGTAAATCAGAAAGCCTTCTAATGCCCATTTATTTCCCTCATTATGTTTTACTCTCTTCGACGCGTTACAGCACCTAGTTAAAAGGGCTTTCTATTGTGACCTTTATGCATTTCAAAAGTTCATACGTGGAGAAAGTTCATTTTCAGGACGGTTTTCATAGTTCATTGTTGTGGCACATTGTTACTACTATCAGTCAAGATCGAGTGCATTTTTGAAAGTATTCAGACCCCTTGACCTTTTTAAACATTTTGTTACGTTACAGCCTAATTCTAATATTGATTAAATAGCTTTTTTTTCCCCCTGATCAATCTACACACAATACCCCATAATGACAATGCAAAAACAGTTTTTTTAGAAATTGTAGCAAATGTCTTAAATATAAAAAATGTTTAAATGTATTCAGACCTTTTACTCAGCACTTTGTTGAAGTACCTTTGGCAACGATTACAGCCTCGAGTCTTCTTGGGTATAATGTTACAAGCATGGCACACCTGTATTTGGGGAGATTCTCCCGTTCTTCTCTGCAGATCCTCTCAAGCTCTGTCAGGTTGGATGGGGAGTGTTGCTGCACAGCTATTTTCAGGTCTTTCCAGAGATTTTGGGGGTGGCAAGTATCCTGGTTAGAGCGTTGGGCCAGTAACTGAAAGGTTGCTGGATCAAATCCCCAAGCTGACAAGGTAAAAATCTGTAATTCTGCCTGTGAACAAGGCAGTTAACCCCCTGTTCTCCAGTAGGCCTTCATTGTAAATAAGAATTTGTTCTTAAGTGACTTGTCTAGTTAAATAAAGGTTAAATAAATACATATTAAACATTTTTCAATTAGGTTCAAGTCCGGCCTCTGGCTGGGCCACTCAAAGACATTCAGAGACTTGTCTCAAAGCCATTGTCTTGGCTGTGTGCTTAGGGTTGTTGTCCTGTTGGAAGGTTAACCTTCACCCCAGTCTGAGGTCGTGAGTACTATGGAGCAGGTTTTCATCAAGAATCTCTCCATTCATCTTTGCCTCGATTCTGACTAGTCTCCCAGTCCCTGCTGCTGAAAAACATCTTCACAGCATGATGCTGCCACGACCGTGCTTCACCGTAGGGATGCTGCCACCACCGTGCTTCACCGTAGGGATGGTGCCAGGTTTCCTCTAGACATGACGCTTGGCATTCAGACCAAAGAGTTCAATCTTGGTGTCATCAGACCAGAGAATCTTGTTTCTCATGGTCTGAGAGTCTTTAGGTTGGGGCCACTGTGTTCTTGGGGACCTTCAATGCTGCAGATTATGATGGTACCCTTCCCTAGGTCTGTGCCTTGACACAATCCTGTCTCGGAGCTCTACGGACAATTCCTTTAACCTCGTGGCAATTCCTACGACCTCATTGCATGGTTTGAGCTCTGACATGCACTGTCAACTGTGGGACCTTATATAGACAGGTGTGTGCCTTTCCAAATCATGTCCAATCAATTAATTTACCACAGGTGGACTCCAATCAAGTTGTAGAAACATCTCAACTATGATCAATGGAAACAGGAAGCACCTGAGCTCAATTTCCTGTCTCCTAGCAAAAGGTCTGAATACTTATGTAAATAAAGTATTTAAAAAAGAAATGTATACAGTACATTAGCAAAAAAGTCTTAAACCCTGTTTTCACTTTGTCATGGTTTGGAATTGTGTGGAAATTGCTGAGGAAAATGTTTATTTAATCAATATTAGAATAAGGCTGTAACTTAACAAAATGTGGAAAAGAAGTCAAAGGGTCTGAATACTTAGTTTGCAATCGTCTGGGATTGTTCTGATTCTGGGCCCCATTGTGCAGAAATAGCCGCTTCCTTGTTAGTTTAGTTTCTTGGCTCCGTCGTTGTTTAAATAAGTGAGTTTGCACTCTTAACTTTACCTTTCGCGTATCCAGATGGTAGCATCCATACTGTGTATGAAGCTGATAATGAGACAACATCTCATGTCAGACAACGTCTTGCTGCTATCACAGCACGGATGAATCATCCTTGTAAATGTGTGGATCCTCTTGGGGCTAACAGTGCTAGCATACCACCAAAGAAAAGATTAACTGAGTTTTGCTTCGTTTCAAAGAACAACCACCTCAGACAGCATTTAGCTTCCTAGAGGTGTTACACCCTACATCTAAAACTTGTTCTGTTGACATTTTAGCACACATTTATTGCAATTAAGTGTTCTGTCATTGTTTATTTAGAGGTAGAGTGTGACGATCATTAGCTTTTTGTCCCAAATGGCACCCTATTCCATATATAGTACACTACTTTTGACTAGAGCCCTACTGGCTCCCGAGTGGCGTAGCGGTCCTATGACACTGCATCTCAGTGCTAGAGGCGTCACTACAGACACCCTGGTTCCATTCCAGGCTGTATCGCAGCGGTCCTATGACACTGCATCTCAGTGCTAGAGGCGTCACTACAGACCCTGGTTCCATTCCAGGCTGTATCGCAGCGGTCCTATGACACTGCATCTCAGTGCTAGAGGCATCACTACAGACCCTGGTTCCATTCCAGGCTGTATCACAGTGGTCTAAGGCACTGCATCTCAGTGCTAGAGGCGTCACTACAGACCCTGGTTCCATTCCAGGCTGTATCACAGCGGTCCTATGACACTGCATCTCAGTGCTAGAGGCTTCACTACAGACCCTGGTTCCATTCCAGGCTGTATCACAGTGGTCTAAGGCACTGCATCTCAGTGCTAGAGGCTTCACTACAGACACCCTGGTTCCATTCCAGGCTGTATCGCAGCGGTCCTATGACACTGCATCTCAGTGCTAGAGGCGTCACTACAGACCCTGGTTCCATTCCAGGCTGTATCGCAGCGGTCCTATGACACTGCATCTCAGTGCTAGAGGCATCACTACAGACCCTGGTTCCATTCCAGGCTGTATCACAGTGGTCTAAGGCACTGCATCTCAGTGCTAGAGGCTTCACTACAGACACCCTGGTTCCATTCCAGGCTGTATCGCAGCGGTCCTATGACACTGCATCTCAGTGCTAGAGGCGTCACTACAGACACCCTGGTTCCATTCCAGACTGTATCACAGTGGTCTAAGGCACTGCATCTCAGTGCTAGAGGCGTCACTACAGACCCTGGTTCCATTCCAGGCTGTATCACAGCGGTCCTATGACACTGCATCTCAGTGCTAGAGGCGTCACTACAGACCCTGGTTCCATTCCAGGCTGTATCACAGCGGTCCTATGACACTGCATCTCAGTGCTAGAGGCGTCACTACAGACCCTGGTTCCATTCCAGGCTGTATCACAGCGGTCCTATGACACTGCATCTCAGTGCTAGAGGCGTCACTACAGACCCTGGTTCCATTCCAGGCTGTATCACAGCGGTCCTATGACACTGCATCTCAGTGCTAGAGGCGTCACTACAGACCCTGGTTCCATTCCAGGCTGTTTCACAGCGGTCCTATGACACTGCATCTCAGTGCTAGAGGCGTCACTACAGACCCTGGTTCCATTCCAGGCTGTATCACAGCGGTCCTATGACACTGCATCTCAGTGCTAGAGGCGTCACTACAGACCCTGGTTCCATTCCAGGCTGTATCACAGTGGTCTAAGACACTGCATCTCAGTGCTAGAGGCGTCACTACAGACCCTGGTTCCATTCCAGGCTGTATCACAGCGGTCCTATGACACTGCATCTCAGTGCTAGAGGCGTCACTACAGACCCTGGTTCCATTCCAGGCTGTATCACAGCGGTCCTATGACACTGCATCTCAGTGCTAGAGGCGTCACTACAGACACCCTTGTTCGAATCCAGGCTGTATCACAACCGGCCGTGATTGGGAGTCCCATTGGCCCAGCGTCGTCCGGTTTGGCCAGCGTAGGCCTTCGTTGTAAATATGAATTTGTTCTTAACTGACTTGGCTAGTTAAATAAAGGGGAAATAAAACATTTTTTTTAAATACTCGCTGCTAGACCTGGTCAAAAGTAGTGCACTACACAGGGAATAAAATGCCATTTGGGATGCAGATTCTCACTTAATTACTTCCCGGTATCATTCTATCTCACCTTGTCCCCTTTTATTAGAAGATATGCAGCACCCTGTGCATATAATAACGGTTATAATAACATATTAGATTTTTATTCCATCAAAACAACACAGAATACCTTTATCCCAGCCCCCAAACACCTCATGTTAACGAGCTTCATTTGGTAGAATGTGTAAAGAGCATCTGATATTGTCTGAGTGTGTCATAAATTAAATCCTTTACTATAGCACTCCGAAGACGAGAGACAGATGGAATGGAATTAGATTCCTAACATGTCATATTGTTTAATGATGAATAGGCTTTATATCGTTTTGTAGACTACATTTATCACCTCTTGAAGCACAACAAGAACAATCTTTAAACAGAACGTGTTCTCTCGAGAGACAGAGAGAAATATATACACTACCGTTCAAAAGTTTGGGGTCACTTAGAAATGTCCTTGTTTTTGAAAGAAATGCAACTTTTTGTCCATTAAAACAACATCAAATTGATCAGAAATATAGTGTCGACATTGTTAATGTTGTAAATGACTATTGTAGCTGGAAACGGCTGATTTATTATGGAATATCTACATAGGTGTACAGAGGCCCATTATCAGCAACCATCACTCCTGTGTTCCAATGGCACGTTGCGTTAGCTAATCCAAGTTTATCATTTTAAAAGACTAATTTATCATTAGAAATCATTGTGTGTGTGTGTGTGTGTGTGTGTGTGTGTGTGTGTGTGTGTGTGTGTGTGTGTGTGTGTGTGTGTGTGTGTGTGTGTGTGTGTGTGTGTGTGTGTGTGTGTGTGTGTGTGTGTGTGTGTGTGTGTGAGAAAGAGAGAGAGAGAGAGAGAGAGAGAGAGAGAGAGAGAGAGAGAGAGAGAGAAACATACACCCATTCTAAAAGGAAGGAAAAGGATTTCCATTACTGTTCAAACATGGAACAGGTATTTCAGATCTCATTAAGACCATGGTGGCCAGTGAGTGAGTGAGTGAGTGAGTGAGTGAGTGAGTGAGTGAGTGAGTGAGTGAGTGAGTGAGTGAGTGAGTGAGTGAGTGAGTGAGTGAGTGAGTGAGTGAGTGAGTGAGTGAGTGAGTGAGTGAGTGAGTGAGTGAGTGACAGCCGTTGACGTTGCCCCCACAGTGACCGTACGTACATATCCCAACCAGAAGCCATGGATTACCGGCAACATCCGCATCGAGCTAAAGGCCAGAGGTGTCGCTTTCAAGGAGTGGAACACTAATCCAGGACGCTTATAAGAAATCCCGCTATGCCCTCACATGAACCATCAAGCAAGCGCAGCTTAAATACAGGATTAAGATTGAATCCTACTACACCGGCTCTGACGCTTGTCGGATGTGGTAGGTCTTGAAAACTATTACGGACTACGTAGGGAAACCCAGACGCGAGCTGCCCAGTGATGCGAGCCTGCCCGATGAGCTAAATGCCTTTTATGCTCGCTTTGATGCAAGCAACACTGAAGCATGCATGAGAGCAACAGCAGTTCTGAATGACTCTGTGATAACGCTGTCGGTAGCCGATGTGAGCAAGATCTTTAAACAGGTCAACATTCAAAAGCCGCGGGGCCAGATGGATTACCAGGACGTGTACTCAAATCGCACGATGACCAACTGGCAAGTGTCTTCACTGACATTGTCAACCTCTCCCTGACCGAGTCTGTAATACCTACATGTTTCAAGCAGACCACCATAGTCCCTGTGTCCAAGGAAGTGAAGGTAACCTGCCTAAATGATTACCGCCCCGTAGCGTTCACCTCAAATTTCTCTCAACCTGTGCATCTACGTTGTAAACTTTCATTCATAGGCTTCGTTGTAGTAACCTCATGGTGGGTATAATATAAGGTACATTAGAGTATCATGTAGTAGCCTAAACGTATTGATGCTACATTGAACTGGGTGAATTGAATATGAATGAGAGTCATCTGATACGCTGTAATAGAAATAAAGGCCATGCTCATGAAAAATAAGTCGTCCTCCGTCATCTTTAAACGGCGCTGACCGCCACTGATTTACATTGATACTGAATGGCCTGCTCCTGTAGATTTATACCATGGAAACCCAGCACTTCACTGGATGGAACTGACTCAACATAGTATCTATACAAAAGAAGAAGAAAAGTCCCTTTCTCAGAGCACGTGGTTTCAGCTGTCTTTCTCAGAGCAAGTGTTTTAGTTGTCTTTCTCAGAGCAAGTGGTTTTAGCTGTCTTTCTCAGATCAAGCGGTTTAGCTGTCTTTCTCAGATCAAGTGGTTTCAGCTGTCTTTCTCAGATCAAGCGGTTTAGCTGTCTTTCTCAGATCAAGTGTTTTAGCTGTCTTTCTCAGATCAAGTGTTTTAGCTGTCTTTCTCAGAGCAAGTGGTTTCAGCTGTCTTTCTCAGAGCAAGTAGTGTGGCTGTCTTTCTCAGATCAAGTAGTTTAGCTGTCATCACTGATGATAAGTGAAGGATAAGGCTGCTCTGGTCCAGGTGTCTGGTAAGCAACACACAGATACATGGATGTGTCCCTTTTAACCATAATTGCCTCTTCCAGCCTTGAAATGATTATGTTTCTGCGGAACAACACATGTTCAAAGTTACTTTGAGTGACACTAACAACGCCTGTGTGTCCAATCAGCTCCTCACGACGTGGGGGATCAGGACAACTCTTATTTATGAGTTGTGCTGTCGGCATACTGCGAGCAAACTGCCCATTCCACAACAAACTAATTAGTTTGGCACCGAGCCTATGATGGAAATTAGGCCCAATATGTTATTTCTGGAGGGTTTAAATGAAGCCTCTAACATAGTTTGGCAGTGGCAAGGGTGGGTGGTGCACATACAGTGTTATAGAACTGTAGTGATCCACACACCTTGATTCTATCCGCTTCTGTGTGTACATGGTGGACTAGGAGGACATGGTGGTGTACATGGTAGACCAGGAGGACATGGTGGTGTACATGGTGGACTAGGAGGACATGGTGGTGTACATGGTGGACTAGGAGGACATGGTGGTGTACATGGTAGACTAGGAGGACATGGTGGTGTACATGGTGGACTAGGAGGACATGGTGGTGTACATGGTGGACTAGGAGGACATGGTGGTGTACATGGTGGACTAGGAGGACATGGTGGTGGACTAGGAGGACATGGTGGTGGACTAGGAGGACATGGTGGTGGACTAGGAGGACATGGTGGTGGACTAGGAGGACATGGTGGTGTACATGGTGGACTAGGAGACATGGTGGTGTACATGGTGGACTTGGAGGATATGGTGGTGGACTAGGAGGACATGGTGGTGTACATGGTGGACTTGGAGGACATGGTGGTGTACATGGTGGACTTGGAGGACATGGTGGTGTACATGGTGGACTAGGAGGACATGGTGGTGTACATGGTAGACCAGGAGGACATGGTGGTGTACATGGTAGACCAGGAGGACATGGTGGTGGACTAGGAGGACATGGTGGTGTACATGGTAGACTAGGAGACATGGTGGTGGACTAGGAGGACATAGTGGTGTACATGGTGGACTAGGAGGGCGTGGTGGTGTACATGGTGGACTAGGAGGACATGGTGGTGTACATGGTAGACCAGGAGGACATGGTGGTGGACTAGGAGGACATGGTGGTGGACATGGTGGACTAGGAGGGCGTGGTGGTGTACATGGTGGACTAGGAGGACATGGTGGTAGACCAGGAGGACATGGTGGTGTACATGGTGAACTAGGAGGACATGGTGGTGTACATGGTGGACTAGGAGGACATGGTGGTGTACATGGTGGACTAGGAGGACATGGTGGTGTACATGGTGGACTAGGAGGACATGGTGGTGGACTAGGAGGACATGGTGGTGTACATGGTGGACTAGGAGACATGGTGGTGGACTAGGAGGACATGGTGGTGTACATGGTGGACTAGGAGGACATGGTGGTGGACTAGGAGACATGGTGGTGGACTAGGAGGACATGGTGGTGTACATGGTAGACTAGGAGGACATGGTGGTGGACTAGGAGACATGGTGGTGTACATGGTGGACTAGGAGGACATGGTGGACTAGGAGGACATGGTGGTGTACATGGTGGACTAGGAGGACATGGTGGTGTACATGGTGGACTAGGAGGGCATGGTGGTGTACATGGTGGACTAGGAGACATGGTGGTGTACATGGTAGACTAGGAGGACATAGTGGTGTACATGGTAGACTAGGAGGACATGGTGGTGTACATGGTAGACTAGGAGACATGGTGGTAGACTAGGAGGACATGGTGGTGTACATGGTGGACTAGGAGACATGGTGGTGTACATGGTAGACTAGGAGGACATAGTGGTGTACATGGTAGACTAGGAGGACATGGTGGTGTACATGGTAGACTAGGAGACATGGTGGTAGACTAGGAGGACATGGTGGTGTACATGGTGGACTAGGAGACATGGTGGTGTACATGGTAGACTAGGAGGACATAGTGGTGTACATGGTAGACTAGGAGGACATAGTGGTGTACATGGTGGACTAGGAGGACATGGTGGTGTACATGGTAGACTAGGAGACATGGTGGTGGACTAGGAGGACATAGTGGTGTACATGGTGGACTAGGAGGACATGGTGGTGTACATGGTGGACTAGGAGACATGGTGGTGGACTAGGAGGACATGGTGGTGTACATGGTGGACTAGGAGACATGGTGGTGTACATGGTAGACTAGGAGGACATAGTGGTGTACATGGTAGACTAGGAGGACATAGTGGTGTACATGGTGGACTAGGAGGACATGGTGGTAAACTAGGAGGACATGGTGGTGTACATGGTGGACTAGGAGACATGGTGGTGGACTAGGAGGACATGGTGGTGTACATGGTGGACTAGGAGACATGGTGGTGGACTAGGAGGACATGGTGGTGTACATGGTGGACTAGGAGGACATGGTGGTGGACTAGGAGGACATAGTGGTGTACATGGTGGACTAGGAGGGCGTGGTGGTGGACTAGGAGACATGGTGGTGTACATGGTGGACTAGGAGACATGGTGGTGTACATGGTGGACTAGGAGACATGGTGGTGTACATGGTGGACTAGGAGGGCATGGTGGTGGACATGGTGGACTAGGAGGACATGGTGGTAGACTAGGAGGACATGGTGGTGTACATGGTGGACTAGGAGGACATGGTGGTGTACATGGTGGACTAGGAGGACATGGTAGTGGACATTTACATTTACATTTTAGTCATTTAGCAGACGCTCTTATCCAGAGCGACTTACAGTAGAGTGCATACATTTTATTACATTTTTACATACTGAGACAAGGATATCCCTACCGGCCAAACCCTCCCTAACCCGGACGACGCTATGCCAATTGTGCGTCGCCCCACGGACCTCCCGGTTGCGGCCGGCTGCGACAGAGCCTGGGCGCGAACCCAGCCCAGCCTGGGCGCGAACCCAGAGACTCTGGTGGCGCAGCTAGCACTGCGATGCAGTGCCCTAGACCACTGCGCCACCCGGGAGGCTAGACATGGTGGACTAGGAGGACATAGTGGTGTACATGGTGGACTAGGAGGACATGGTGGTGTACATGGTGGACTAGGAGGGAATCCTTGCCATAGACAGTAGCAGTTAAACGTTTTAGAACACACATACTCATTCAATGTTTTTCTTTATTTTTACTATTTTCTACATTCTAGAATAATAGTGAAGACATTAAAACTAGGAATCATGTAGTAACCAAAAAGTGTTAAACAAATCAAAATATGTTTTATATTTGAGATTCTTCAAAGTAACCAACCTTTGCTTGATGACAGCTTTGCCCACTCTTGGAATTCTCTTATCAGCTTCACCTGGAATGCATTTCCAACAGTCTTGAAATAGTTCCCACTTATGCTGAGCACTTGTTGGCTGCTTTTCCTTCACTCTGTGGTCTAACTCATCGCAAACCATCTCAATTGGGTTGAGGTCGGGGGCTTGTAGAGGCCAGGTCATCTGATGCAGCACTCCATCACTCTCATTCTTGGTGAAATACAGTAGCCCTTACAAAGCCTGGAGGTGTATTGGGTCATTGTCCTGTTGGAAAACAAATGATTGTCCCACTAAGCTCAAACTAGATGGGATGGCATATCGCTGCAGAATGTTGTGGAAGCCATGCTGGTTAAGTGTGCCTTGAATTCTAAATAAATCACAGACAGTGTCACCAGCAAAGCACCCCCAAATCATAACACCTCTTCCTCCATGCTTCACGGTGGGAACCACACATGTAGAGATAATCCATTCACCTGCTCTGCGTCTCACAAAGACACGGCGGTTGGAATCAAAAATCTCAAATTTGGACTCATCAGACCAAAGGGCAGATTTCCAGTCCATTGCTCGTGTTTCTTGGCCCAAGCATGTAGTAGTGGTTTCTTTGCTGCAATTTGACAATGAAGCACTGATTCACGCAGTCTCCTCTGAACAGTTGTTGAGATTTGTCTGGTACTTGAACTTTGTGAAGAATTTATCCGGTCTGCAATTTCTGAGGCTGGTAACTCTAATGAACTTATCCTCTGCAGCAGAGGTAACTCTGGGTCTTTCTTTCCTGTGGCGGGCCTCATTAGAGCCAGTTTCATCATAGCGCTTGATGGTTTTTGTGACCGCAAACGTTCAAAGTTCTTGACATTTTCCGCATTGACTGACCTTCATGTCTTAAAGTAATGATGGACTGTCGTTTCTCTTTGCTTATTTTTGCTGTTCTTGCCCTAATATGGACTTGGTAATTTAACAAATAGGGTTATCTTCTGTATATCACCCCTACCTTGTAACAACACAACTGATTGGCTCAAATGCATTAAGAAGGAAAGAAATTCCACAAATTAACTTTTAACAAGGCACACCTGTTAATTGAAATGCATTCCAGTTGACTACCTCATGAAGATGGTTGAGAGAATGTTAAGAGTGTGCAAAGCTGTCACCAAGGCAGAGGGTGTCTACTTTGAAAAATCTCTCTGATATAAAATACATTTTGATTTGTTTAACACTTTTAACACTAGATAATTCCATATGCGTAATGTCACAGATTTGATGTCTTCACTCTTATTCTACAATGTAGAAAATAGTAAAAAATAAAGAAAAACCCTTGAATGAGTAGGTGTGCCCAAACTTTTGACTGGTAGTGTACTTTTATAAGACATACATTTGACAATGAATTCTTAGGGCCCAATTCAACCTGTTGTAGTTAAAGGAAAACTGGCAATTAGAGTTCTCTCAGAATTTACACTAAGTGTACAAGACATTAAAAACACCGTCCTAATATTGAACCCCCCTCCCCCCCTCAGTTCGTTGCGGCATGGACTATACAAGGTGTCAAAAGCGTTCCACAGGAATGTAGGCCCATGTTTCCTTCAATGCTTCCCACAGTTGTGTCAAGTTGGCTCGATGTCCTTTGGGTGGTGTACTATTCTTGATACTCACGTAAAAACTGTGAGCGTAAAAAACCCAGCAGCGTTGCAGGTCTTGACTCAAACCGGTGCGCCTCCCACCTACTACCATAGCCAATTCATAGGCACTTAAATATTTTGTCTTGCCCATTCACCATATAAATGGCACGCATACATAATCCATGTCTCAATTGTTTCAAAGCTTAAATATCCTTCTTTAACCTCTCCCCTGCCCTTCATCAACACTGATTGAAGTGGATTTAGCAAGTGACATCAATAATGGAGCACAGCTTTCACCTGCATTCACCTGGTCAGTCTATGTCATGGGAAGAGCTGGTGTTCCTAATGATTTGTCCACTCAGTGTACAGTTTATGCCGTATTTTCATAAGCACAGGTGTGATGTCACATCTATGTCCTAGGGCATTGTTCATGAGAGGAGCAGCCTGC
Source organism: Salvelinus namaycush (assembly GCF_016432855.1). Lineage (NCBI taxonomy): Eukaryota > Metazoa > Chordata > Actinopteri > Salmoniformes > Salmonidae > Salvelinus > Salvelinus namaycush. The sequence goes on along the minus strand of NW_024059830.1, from coordinate 181,175 downwards.
TGGGTGTGTCGGTGGGTTTAAACCCCTGATCTGCATTATAACACATAGTGAGGAGAGGAATAAATTAATAACGTCACTATTTGGCAGACGTTTGAGTACCAGCAGGAGTTTTTAAATGTCCAAAAACAAGATAACATGTTGATATGTTACTGGTTAAACACTACCGGTAAAACACTACTGGTAAAACACTACCGGTAAAACACTACCGGTAAAACACTACTGGGTAAACACTACTGGACTACTGGTAAAACACTACTGGGTAAACACTACTGGTAAAACACTACTGGACTACTGGTAAAACACTACTGGTAAAACACTACTGGTAAAACACTACTGGTAAAACACTACTGGTAAAACACTACTGGACTACTGGTAAAACACTACTGGTAAAACACTACTGGTAAAACACTACTGTTAAAACACTACTGGGTAAAACACTACTGGTAAAACACTACTGGTAAAACACTACTGGTAAAACACTACTGGTAAAGCACTACTGGGTAAAACACTACTGGTAAAACACTACTGGTAAAACACTACTGGTAAAACACTACTGGTAAAACACTACTGGGTAAACACTACTGGTAAAACACTACCGGTAAAACACTACTGGTAAAACACTACTGGGTAAACACTACTGGTAAAACACTACTGGGTAAACACTACTGGTAAAACACTACTGGTAAAACACTACTGGTAAAACACTACTGGTAAAACACTACTGGTAAAACACTACCGGTAAAACACTACTGGTAAAACACTACTGGTAAAACACTACTGGGTAAACACTACTGGTAAAACACTACTGGTAAAACACTACCAGTAAAACACTACTGAGTAAACACTACTGGTAAAACACTACTGGCAAAACACTACTGGTAAAACACTACTGGGTAAAACACTACTGGGTAAAACACTACTGGTAAAACACTACCGGTAAAACACTACTGTTAAAACACTACTGGTAAAACACTACTGGGTAAACACTACTGGTAAAACACTACTGGTAAAACACTACTGGTAAAACACTACCGGTAAAACACTACCGGTAAAACACTACTGGTAAAACACTACTGTTAAAACACTACTGGTAAAACACTACTGGTAAAACACTACTGGGTAAACACTACTGGTAAAACACTACTGGACTACTGGTAAAACAATACTGGTAAAACACTACTGGTAAAACACTACTGGTAAAACACTACTGGTAAAACACTACTGGACTACTGGTAAAACACTACTGGTAAAACACTACTGGTAAAACACTACTGGTAAAACACTACTGGTAAAACACTACTGGGTAAAACACTACTGGTAAAACACTACCGGTAAAACCACTACTGGTAAAACACTACTGGGTAAACACTACTGGTAAAACACTACTGGGTAAACACCTACTGGTAAAACACTACTGGTAAAACACTACTGGTAAAACACTACTGGTAAAACACTACTGTAAAACACTACCGGTAAAACACTACTGGTAAAACACTACTGGTAAAACACTACTGGGTAAACACTACTGGTAAAACACTACTGGTAAAACACTACCAGTAAAACACTACTGGGTAAACACTACTGGTAAAACACTACTGGTAAAACACTACTGGGTAAAACACTACTGGGTAAAACACTACTGGTAAAACACTACTGGTAAAACACTACTGTTAAAACACTACTGGTAAAACACTACTGGGTAAACACTACTGGTAAAACACTACTGGTAAAACACTACTGGTAAAACACTACCGGTAAAACACTACCGGTAAAACACTACCGGTAAAACACTACTGTTAAAACACTACTGGTAAAACACTACTGGTAAAACACTACCTGTAAAACACTACCTGTAAAACACTACTGGTAAAACACTACTGGTAAAACACTACTGGTAAAACACTACTGTTAAAACACTACTGGTAAAACACTACTGGTAAAACACTACTGGTAAAACACTACTGGTAAAACACTACTGGTAAAACACTACTGGTAAAACACTACTAGTAAAACACTACTGGTAAAACACTATTGGTAAAACACTACTGGTAAAACACTACTGGGTAAACACTACTGGTAAAATACTACTGGTAAAACACTACTGGTAAAACACTACTGGTAAAACACTACTGGTAAAACACTACCTGTAAAACACTACTGGTAAAACACTACTGGTAAAACACTACTGGGTAAACACTACTGGTAAAACACTACTGGTAAAACACTACCAGTAAAACACTACTGGGTAAACACTACTGGTAAAACACTACTGGTAAAACACTACTGGGTAAAACACTACTGGTAAAACACTACTGGTAAAACACTACTGGTAAAACACTACTGGTAAAACTCTACTGGTAAAACACTACTGGGTAAACACTATTGGTAAAACACTACTGGTAAAACATACTGGTAAAACACTACCGGTAAAACACTACCGGTAAAACACTACCGGTAAAACACTACTGTTAAAACACTACTGGTAAAACACT